>NC_045733.1:23398561-23402892 GCF_008692095.1 Etheostoma spectabile | reverse complement strand
AAGAAGAAGAGGTGCAGCCGTTCTCGTTTATTAGGGGAACCAGTTTTAAAACATGTTTTTTACCCACGCAAGTCACTTAGACACACAATAATGAGAAAAATCAGATCTAGGTTGAATAATTCACCACAAGCCTACCCTGATTAAAAAGGCATGAAACAGAACGTCCCAGGTGTGGCGTATGGTGTGTGTGCAGTGTGTTCATGGAGAAATGCACGTACCACAAGGGACGAGAGAGGCAAGTCCCCCTTGAGAGCGCACGGTAAACCTGAAATGGTTGGCCGAGTGTGGTGCATAATGTGATTGAAAGTTTTGAGATTGGGGATGAACATAAGATAGCTGGTTGTGTGCATGTGTACAGTGCTCATAATATCAAAAGAGTCTAGGGGTCCCATCGGTACCCTTGCCTAGTTTTAACCCCTTTTAATGTCGATGTTTTTTAAACTTTTCGTTACGTTTTGTCCCTTTTTTTCAACACTTTTTTTTTTAACGTTTAGTACATTTTTTTTGACGTTTTAACACTGCGTAAACACACATTGAAGTTAACTTAGTTTTAACAGTTATTTTGGGGAATATTAGTGGGTCAATAAACCTCATTATAGGAAATTATACTTATTTTGGTTAGAAAAGCAGACGAAATTGAGGAATTATTGAGACTAAAATTAAAGGAAAGTATGTGATGGATAATCACAACTGGATAGATGATGCCCTCCAAGCTGGGTTGAAGAGGAAGGACCTGGATGATTGTGGAATG
Organism: Etheostoma spectabile; assembly: GCF_008692095.1. Taxonomy (NCBI): domain Eukaryota; kingdom Metazoa; phylum Chordata; class Actinopteri; order Perciformes; family Percidae; genus Etheostoma; species Etheostoma spectabile. Next base: position 23,402,141 of record NC_045733.1, on the reverse strand, counting down.
TATGTGACGCGAGACACACACCTTGAATTAATGCTGCGGTATTGACGTTAAACCAGGTTTTTGTTCCACAGGGCCTAAAACACTGGGCGGGTTACTTTTATACCAGGGCGGAAACGCAAAAGATCACTAAGAGCCAGGACTGGAAATGAGAGCCGGGTGGTAGCAGCATCGCAGGACATCTAGCAGGCGGGTAGCAACCGCCGCAGGACTTGAAGACAGGCATATCGCGGACTGTCAGCGAGGGCAGCGCAGGAACTTGTACAGGGGGCATCGCAGGACTCTCTAGCAGGGTGTAGCAGGAGCAATCGCAGGACTTGTAGCGATGGTTGTTGTGTTTCTGAGTTTTATGTGAGCAGGGGCATCTCGAGGACTTGAGAAGGGGGGTGTATGTGTGTAGCAAAAAGGGCAACCGGACAGAGGGTAGCAGGGTGTTGTAGGACCAGGGCAGCGCAGGGACGAGGAGCAGGGGATTTGGTGGTGGTAGGGGACATTGCAGTGACGTAGGGGAATGGAGAGACGAGGGGAGTAGCAGGGCTTTGCGGACGGGGTGTAGCAGGGGTTTAAGCGCAGGACATCAGCAGGGACTTCTGTAGACAGGGGGCCTACGAAGGACTTGTAGCAGGAGGGCGGTCGCAGAGTAAGGGAGGAACTTGTAAGCAGGCATCGCCGGACAGATTGGGGAACAGGGCATCACAGGCCGTCTAAAGGGGGGGTAGCAAGGCATGGCAGGACGTGTAGCAAGGAGTGTTAGCCGGGCCTCGCGAGACTTGTAGGCAAAGGGCAGTAGCAGGAATTGTAGCAGGGCATCGCAGGACTTGTAGCCGGCATCGCAGGACTGTCGCCAGGTCGTCGGCATGCACTGTCGCAGGGGCAAGCAGAGCGACTTGTAGCAGGGCATCGAGGAACTTGTAGCAGGGGGGCATCGTCCCAAAGCAGTACTTTTCTCATTTCAGATCTCATTAGTGCCTGGATTTTGTAGCAGCATGCGCAGACGTGGTTTGTAAGCAGGGTTGTATGCAGCGAGCACGAGAGATGAGTAGCAGGGTTGTTGTAGCAGGGAGACATCGCAGACGAGTGAGGTCCGCAGGGTTGTATGTAGGCAGGACACGCAGAAGGTGTGCAGCAAGTGTGTGGGAGACGAGGGCATATCGTGAGACATGTACGAGGCATTTTAGGGTGTAGAGGGCGATCACGGGACTTGGATAGGAGGCAGGGTGTGTGTAGCAGGTGGTATGTAGAGAGGGGCGCCATGCGCCAGGGAGCAGTTAGAGCCAGGGTACGTAGCAGAGGGGTTAGATGTGTAGAGCAGGGGATTGAGGCTGGCAGCTAAGAGCGCGGGGCGCATTGAAGAGTGCGGCAGGACCGACACGGAAGGACAGCCGCAAGACCGGAGGAAGGGTAGGGGGGAGGAAGCTAATTGCACACTGATGGCACAGCATCTGTCCCGCTGTGAGTTAACGGGCAGGTCGGTGAAGTGGATAGAGGAAGGCACACTTTTTGTCTGAATTGGCTGAGAAACTCTTTAAATTCTAAAAGTGATGTTTATGTTTTATTGGTACAAGTGTTGTGGGCCAAGCACCAGTAGTTCCATAAATATCGATTAAATTCAACCCTCCCGCGAGGTGTAGAGAAAACTAACGCAATTGAATGTAAGAAAGAGAGTGATGGGTCTCTGTACAGACAATCACAATCGGTCCATCACACACCGAGGGATGCTTCCAGAACAAGCCGAGATTTAAATTCATGTATTTTAACCCACACCAGTTCCCGTTCCTATGAGTATTTGGGACTGTTCCCTTTCAATCCGTCGTGTTTTTGTGTCCAAACATCTTTCAGAGGGACTTCTCTCATGGGGAGTGTCGCTGTCCACAGGATGGAATATGAGTTATTATGCTCTTCTTCAACGTTGTTTTTGGATTTACCACCACCGGGGTCAGACCGACGCACCAGCCGGCATCACCACTGAAAACCACAGCTGAGCGTTGGGACTGTTAGAAACCGGTCGGTTAGCGCATGACCACGCGTTCGTCAGAGACACCCGAAATGTCTTTTTTTTCAGACAGCGATCCAAAAATTTCGGTACTTGTCTCGAAAACACACATTGTATAAGTCAAAGGTTATGGTGGGTGCATTTTTGTCCAACACACAGATTCTGCGGCATTCCCCGGACATGTCAATTTTGTGCGCAACTGTTTCCAAACGTTCGTATTAAGAGTTTCTGAGCACGTTGAGAATGTTTTTTTTTTTTTCTTTTTGAATATTTTGTTATTTTTAAAAAACCGATATTTGGTACTTTTTTGTAAACTTTATCGTCTTGTCCATAAGTTTATGTTTCGTACAGCAATGTTAAACACTTCTATCTAGACGAAAGTCAAACTTATTGTTTTGACACATTTGTCTCTCTCTTTTAGTATCTGCATTATATAGTTTTTACCCATTGTTTTTTCTCCAGACATGGGGCAATTGCGGCAGACAGCCAGTCTTCCGTAACAGAGAATTAAACATGGCTCGACAACGAAGTGTCTCTCAGAGACTCACAATAAAATTAAACGCGTTGATTTGGAACACGCGACTGACCGGTTGTGCTTCGCCACAAAGGTTTAGGAACTTTCAGACAAAAAAATAAATAAAATCCTAAAATCAAAACGCCAACACTCAACAGGCTTGACCGTCTGCTGTTTTTAATTTTTTAAATTTCTTTCTTCGAGTAAGTTATTAATCATGCATAAATGATTGTGGGGTGATAGAGTATTATATATCATATATATATATATAAAATCAGACCTTTTAAAGCATTAAAACAAACAATACAATCTTAAAATCTATTCTAAAACGCGCGGGAGTCCGATGCAGGGTGCAGAGGACCGGGGGGTGATGGTTGGAACACGTCGAGATGTATTTTAAAAACATTCCAATTTCATGTTGTTGTCAATCACCGATGCTTTACAGCCATGACGATGGGTTTCGAGGACCCGGCATGACCCGTGGAATGTGGCTCTTCTCGGTCCTGGGTCTGTGCACGCTCTGGGGTTTTTGTGTGATCTTTTTTATTTCTTCTTCTTTGTGTGTTGATGCATGCTCAAACATAGGATTTCCTTATGTGGACTACCTCTCTGGGTGTTATCTTGGTTTTCTGTCTCAACACCCCCCCACCCCCAACACCCCCCACCCCCCCTCCCTTTTTTAGCAAATCGTACAAGTCCTGCGATGCCCTGCTACAAGTCCTGCGATGCCCTGCTACAAGTCCTGCGATGCCTTGCTACACCCTGCTAGATGTCCTGCGATGCCCTGCTACACCCTGGCTCTCATTTCCCAGTCTGGCTCTTAGTGATGTTGCGTTTGACCCTGGTATAAAGTAACCAGCCCAGTGTTTAGCCCTGTGGCACAAAAACCTGGTTTAACGTCAATAACGCAGCATTAATTCATAGGTGTGTTCTGGGCGTCACATACAATCAACCAATCAGAGGTCCTTCCCTTTAACAGCCAGCTTGGAGCATCGACATATTCCAGTCTGTGATTATCCATCAACATACTTTCCTTTAATTTTAGTCTCAATAATTCCTAATTTCTGCTTTTCTAA
>NC_045733.1:23387187-23398536 GCF_008692095.1 Etheostoma spectabile | reverse complement strand
AACACACTCGTAATGGCGTAAAGCATCGTGTAAATTTGAACGAAAAAAAAAATGGAAATTGGCCTTTTTTAAGAAATACATCTAGACGTGGCAACACATCACCCCGGGTCTCTGCACCCGCATCGGCCTCCCGCTGCGTTTTTTAGAATAGATTTTAAGATTTTATTGTTTGTTTTAAGGCTTTAAAAGGTATGATTTGTATATCTAGATTATATAGATATAAATACGCTACACCACAATTCATTTATCATGATGAATAAATTACTCTGATGAAAGAAAATTTAAAAAATAAAAACAGACGGTCAACCATGTTATGAGTGTTGGCGTTTTAGATTTTAGGATTTTATTTGATTTTGTTTGTCTGAAAGTTTAACTTTGCGAGAGCACAACCGGTCATTGTGTTCTTCAAATCAACGAGTTTATTTTTATTGATTCTCATTTATTTTTAGATGATCTGCATCACAAACGCTGCTACTTTCTTCTGTGAGTTTGAGACATAGACGGTATACAATAAGTGTTAAAGTTCTCCCTTCTCTTCATTGAAGCCTCTGTGTTCACAGCTTGTGGTGAAGACCAATGTGCTGTAGGTGCCAAAAAATCGGTTTGGTGCCGCCAATTAGTTTGGTGTCGTCACGGTTCATGTCATTAATGAACATGACACTTCGTGGCAGAAAATCGGGATATCCGATTCTAAGCTGTTCTTTTTCCCTCAGCATGTTTCCTTCGATCAGGGAGGCTCGAAATTCCTGTTTGCGGCTGTCGCCGTGGTCTGCCGCACGTTCCTGCAATGCCTAGCGGCACCCTCTACACCCGCTAGACCCTGCTCTCAAGTCCTGTGATTGCCTGCTACACCCATGCGACACCATGTCTACAAGTCCTGTGATGCCTGCTACACCCTGTACAAGTCCGAGATGCCCTGCTACACCTTGTCTACCGTCTGCGATGTCTGATACACCTGTAAACGTCCCCTGCGATGCCCTGCTACCACACTGGCTACGCTCTGCGGGTGACCGCTACACCTGCTACACGTCTGCGAGCCTTGCTACACCCGTAGAAGCCTGCGATGCCCTGCTACACGTCCTGCGATGCCCTGCTAAAAGTACCTGCGATGCCTGAATACAAGTCCTGCGATGCCCTGCTACAAGTGCTGCGACGACCTGCTACAAAGTCTGCGATGCCTGCTACAAAGTCCTGCGTGCCATGATACACGTCTGCGACGCCCCTGCTACAGTCCTACATGGGCCCTGCTACACCCTGACACGTCTGACGAGGCCTTGCTACACCCTGCTAGAGGTCCTGGATGCCTGATACAAGTACTGCGCTGCCCTGTACAGTCTGCGCGCCCTGCTACAAGTCCTGCGAGGCCCTGCTACACGTTTCCTGCGATGTCCTGCTACGCCCTGATACACGTCATGCAATGTCATGCTACACCCTGCTCACGCCTTGCAATGTCCTGCTACCCCTGATAACACGTCGCGATGTCCTGCAAACCCTGCTACGCTCGCGGTGCCTGCTACACCTTGCTACAAGTCATGAGATGCCCTGGCTACACCCCTACAAGTCCTGCGATTGCATGCTACACCCTGCTAGGAAGTCTGCGATGCCCTGTACAAGTTCCTGCGATGCCCTGCTACAGTCCGCGATATGCCTGTCCAAGTCCTGCGATGACGGTGCTTACACCGTGCTAGATGTCCTGCGATTGCTGCCTACACCCTGGCTCCATTTACCAGGTCTGGATTTAGTGATGCTTGCGTTTACCCTGGTAAAAGTAACCAGCCCAGTGTTTTAGCCCTGTGGCACGACAAACCTTGTAACCAATTAACGCAGCATAATTCAAAGGTGTGTTTCTGGGCGTCACATACAATCAACCAATCAAGGTTCTTCCTTTAACAACAGCCAGCTGTGGCACTCGACATATCCAGTCTTGTTATCCACAACAACTTTCCTTTAATTGTTAGTCCAATATTCCTAATTTCTTGCTTTTCTAACTCAAATAAGTATATTTCCTAGATAAGAGGTTTATTGACCATAAATTCCAAAATTAACTGTAAAACTAAAGTTAATAAGTTAGTGTTACGCAGTGTTAAACGTCAAAAAAAGTGACAAACGTTAAAAAAAGTGTTGAAAAAAGGGACAAAAACGTAAGAAAAAGTTAAAAACATCGACATTAAAAGGGTTAAACTAGCAAGGGTGCTAGATGGGACCCTAAGACTCTTTGATATATTGAGACTGTAACATGACACAACCAGCTATCTTATGTTCATCCCATCAATTCAAACATTGTCAATCACATTATGCACCAACTTGCCAAACACATTTCAGGTTTACGTTGTCTCAAAGGGGGATGCTTCTCGTCCTCTGTGACTGCATGCTCCATGCACACTGCACACACACAACGCACACACCTGGGACTTCTGTTCATGCCTTTTTTAAAGGGTAGCTTTGGTATATTTCAACCTAGATCAGATTTTTCTATATTTGTGTGTCTAAGTGACTGATGGGAAAAAACATTGTTAAAAATTGGTCCACTAATAAACGAGACGGCTGCAGTCGACAGCGGCAAAACAAGCTGCAATGTAACGCTAATGGGCAACTGCGCACCTTCAATTTACGTCCACAAAAAGTTGACTCAGATTATTAGATGATTGATATGCTGCTCTATACACACTAAAAGTAGTGATTATTTACAGGGAGTCTGGTGGAGATATGCTGCTCGATACATCGCTACAAAGTAGTGTGATTATTACTGGAGTCTAGGTGGAGCTGAGCTGCTGATTACACGTAAAAGTGATGTGATTATGTACATGGAGTCTGGTGGAGATTAGCGTGCCTCATTACACGCTAAAGTAATGATATTTACATGGAGTCTGGTGGAGATATGCTGCTCTTACACACTAAAAGTAGTGATTATTACAGTGAGTTGGTGGAGATATGCTGCTCTATACACACTAAAAGTAGTGATTTATTTACATGAGTCTGGTGGAGATATGCTGCTCTATTCACGCTAAAAGTAGTGATTATTACATGGTGTCTGGGAGCTATGCTGCTGTATACACGCTAAAAGTAGTGATTTTTTACATGGAGTCTGGTGGAGATATGCTGCTGTATACACGCAAAAGTTAGTGATTATTTACATGGGTCTGGTGGAGATATGCTGCTCTATTACACGATAAAAGTAGTGATTATTTACATGGAGTCTGGTGAGATATGCTGCTCGATCTACACACTAAAAGTAGTGATTTTACATGGAGTATGGTGGAGATATGCTGCTCTATACACGCTAAAAGTAGTGATTATTTACATGGTGTCTGGTGGAGTATGCTGCTGTATACACGCTAAAAGTAGTGTTATTTACATGGAGTCTGGTGGAGATATGATGCTCTATACACGCTAAAAGTAGTGATTATTATCATGGAGTCTGGTGGAGATATGCGCTCATACACACTAAAAGTAGTGATTTTTACATGGAGTCTGTGGAGATAGCTGCTCTATACACGCTAAAAGTAGTGTTATTACATGGTGTCTGGTGGAGATATGCTGCTGTATACAACGCTAAAAGTAGTGATTATACATGGAGTCTGGTGGAGATATGCTGCTCTATACACACGCTAAAAGTAGTGAATATTACATGGAGTTTGGTGGAGTATGCTGCTGTATACACGCTAAAAGTAGTGAGTATTTACATGGAGTCTGGTGGAGATATGCTGCTCTATACACACTAAAAGTAGTGATTATTTACATGTAGTCTGGTGGGTTTGGTGATGGTGATTTCGAGGCTGTTTCATGTTAAACTAAAAGGATCTTACTCTTTAACTAAAAGCTCTATCTCAGTAGGGATCCATCCCATAATGTTGTCAGACGCTTAGAATAATAATCTGAGTCTGTCAGCAGCAACAACAGAAGCTTTAGTGGACGCAGCCGTGACCAATTTCATAAATTTTTCTTCACACTTGAACACAAATGAAGGTGGAAATAGGGTCTGGGTTGAATAAAAACCCCCAAATGAGCCTTTAACAGTCAGTGGGATTTTCCCACAGAGCTGATACGTGCTGTAGTACATCTTAACAGAGCGAGTATGAATGTATTTGACCCCAGTTCGCTGAAGGAGGAAAGGATTTTGTTGCTGTTCTTAAGTAGAGTTTTCACATATCTGTACTTTACTTGTTGTGTTATTTTGTATTTAGGGACACTTTAACTTTTACTCCACTACACATCCTAAATAAAATGTGTACTTTCTCTCAGATACATTTCCCCTCGGCATCATCGTTACTTGCGAGAAATGTTTTAGTAAATTAGAGTGAAGGATTCTTCCTCACAAAATTTCTTTTTTGACCCTTTTGTGTCTTTCCCCCGATGTTTTTCTTACTTTTTCAATGTTTGTCGACTTTTTCTGAGCCTTTTGAAATTTTTTCAGGATCTTCACCTAAAATTTTTAAAGCTGTTTTTTTCTTTTTTTTTACATTTCTCACTTTTTCTTACATTTGTTCACATTTTTAGTCACTTTTATTGACATTTGTCTTTTTTTTAAATATTTTTCTTATTTTCTTATTTTTAGTTATTTTATCCATTTTTTTCTCTCCAAAGGCTATAAACACCCAAATTCAATAAAAGTAATGAACTGATTATTTATTTAACGTGTGAGGAGCGTTGTTGGCAACCATCCACGTTACTTTTTTGGACAATTTGGTAGAAAGAAACCCAAACTTATGATATAGAAACTTTTTGAAAAAGGGTCAAATTAGACCCAAAGACACCAGGAGGGTTAACATCATACAGATACTTATGATACTTTCTGTAAGTGCAGTAAATATCCAATACTCAAAGACTTATACTTTAAGTAATATTTTAAAAGTTGACTTTAACTTCTACTCTTCTAAAAGACATTTTCTGCTAAGATACTTGTACTTTTACTCAGGTTTTACTTTTTTAACGTACTTCATACAAGACTGTGAAGAGCTGATAAAAAGCCAAACAAACACATTTTTGATATTTGACAAATTTGACATTAATTTGACATCAATTTGACATCAATTTGACATCAATTTGACATTAATTTGACATTAATTTGACAAATTTGACATTAATTTTGACATTAATTTGAAAAATGTGTGTTTTGATGAAGCGCTGCTGAGCTGAACCTCCTTCCTTTACGTCACCGAACTGAGATTAAATACATTATTTATCATCACCGGCAACAATCATCATCAGTTATACTCTGCGTGTGTGTCAGACGTGCACGCCCATGCTCACGTACACACACACACACACACACACACACACACGTGCACATCTCCGGGTGTTTACCTCTGCCCGTTGGTCGCCATGTCGATGGCTCGTCGCACCGGGACGGGCGACCCCCCCTCGGTGACGCTCAGCACCTCCATGGACTTCCTCTCCGGCCGCCGCTTACCGTGGCGACTCAGCATGGGCGAGTCCACGCGCTTCCTGGGGGGGTCTGCTGAGCAGGGTCAGGGGTCAAAGGTCAACAAGAGGGGGGGATGACACAAGGACAGGAAGTGGTCAGAAGAAGAAGAAATAACTTAACCAGTAATCAAATAAAAAAGTCCCTTGTTTGATTGTCTTGACGGCTATTCATCCATTTTATCTGGAGGGTTATTCCTGCTCCATGTGTACCCGGAAGGCAGATTTTCCGAAGTCAAAGTCGAAAAAAACGAGCTTCTGTCACCTTTTCATTACTTTTCCCTCACCTTTTAGTCGCTTTTTGCTGCCTTTTTGTCGCTTTCTCATAGCTTCTTTGTCAAATTTTCATCGCCTATTTGTCTCCTTTTAGTCGCTTTTTGTCGCCTTTGTCGTCGCCTTGTTGTCATGGTAAATGCAGACATAGGACTATGGTTACCTGGTCCTCAGGTCTCTGCAGGGTAAATCCAGAACCGCTAGTGACTATCTGTCCAATCTGAGGAACTGGTGTACCTGTCCTCAGGTCTCTGCAGGTAAATCACGACAGCTAGCTAGACTACTGTCCATCTGGAGGACTATGGTTAACTGTCCTCAGGTCTGCAGGGTAAATCCAGACCGCTAGCTAACTATCTGTCCAATTGAGGACTATGGTTACTGGTCCTCAGGTCTCTGCAGGGTAAATCCAGACGCTAGCTAGACTATCTGTCCTCGAGGACTATGGTTACCCTGTCCTCAGGTCTCTGCAGGGTAAATCCAGACAGCTAGCATTCAGATCTATCTGCAATCTGAGGACTATGGTTACCTGGTCCTCAGGTCTCTGGCAGTTAAATCCAGACAGCTAGCTAGACTATCTATCCAATCTGAGGACTATGGTTACCTGGTCCTCAGGTCTCTGCAGGGTAAATCCAGACAGCTAGCTAGACTATCTATCCAATCTGAGTCTCTGTTGATCGGTAGAAACGTTGTCGCCTTTTCATAGCATTTTTGTTGCCTTTTTGTTGTCTTTTTGATCCTTTTTGCACATTTTCGCCGCTTTTTAGCCCCGCCCAAGAAGATTGTGATTGGTTTAAAGAAATGCCAGTAAACCAGAGCGAGAGTTTTTCTCTCATCCAGGAGAGGACTCGCCAGACCTTCTTCCGCAGCGTGTCGATGGTCTGGGAAAGCTTAACTAACCACCGAGGACCCCAAGCTCTAAATCCACCATGGCTGCCCCGTGCATCAACAGTGTGAAGGCTGTTGTATGTTGTTGTATGTTGTATGTTGTATGTTGTTGTATGTATTATGTTGTTGTATGTTGTAGAGTTCAGATGGACTGGCCTACCGATCTCGGCGCGTGGCGGCAGGTTCTGGTCCTCTTGGCTCGGATACCTCTCCTTGCGGTCCAGCAGCAGGAAGTAGATCATCTTTTCCTGGTTTTCTCTGGAGAGAGACAGAAGAGCGCTTTGGTAACATGCTCCATCATCACAAAAATATTAAATAGCAGATTTCATCAGACGGACAATTGGTCTGCCGTCTCATTCATGGATGATGAATTCATTGATTGATTCTTTATTTCTCTGTCACACACACTGCAGTGTTCAAATATTTTATTACATTTCACAAAATTATAGATTATTTCACCGCTTGTTATTGGGTCTTTTCTCCAGAGCTTGGCAAATAAAATAAAAAAGTTCCTTTTTCATAATCCTCTAGCCAGAAGAACTCATCACAAAGAGATCATTTTACAGTAAAATGTACTGTACATCTGTTATATCCTAGTAAAAAGGACAATAAACAAAACATGTACGAATATTGGGCTTTTTGACCACCCTACGCTTGCACTAGACTTGCACATCCAAAAGATATATATAGTAAATATAATATTTATGTTTCTCTTCTTCCTCTGCCTCACTCACTCCTCAGACAGCAGGTCTTTGGTCAGCTTCTCCTTGTCTCTGAAGCAGCCCAGGGAGTGCATGCTCTCCAGGACGTCGGGGTCGATCTCCTCGGTGGCGGCCATGGTCCTGATGGCCACCTTCCTCGGGACGGGCTGCTCCGGCTCCGGCTCGTTCTTTCCAGCTCTGCAACACAACGACATGCAGCTAACCGACAAGATAATCTGCTACTGAGCTCCGACTTCCAGTCACATTAAAGACCCAAACAAACACAATTGGACTTAAAGGTCCCATGACATGGTGCTCTTTGGATGCTTTATATAGACCTTAGTGGTCCCTAATACTGTATCTGAAGTCTCTTTTATATAGACCTTAGTGGTCCCTAATAATGTATCTGAAGTCTTTTATATAGACTAGTGGTCCTATACTGTATCTGAAGTCTCTTTTATAGACCTTAGGGTCCCTAATACTGTATCTGAAGTCTCTTTATATTGACCTTAGTGGTCCCTAATACTGTATCTGAAGTCTCTTTTATTATAGACCTTAGTGGCCCTAATACTGTATTGAAGTCTCTTATAGACCTTAGTGGTCCCATATACTGTATCTGAAGTCTTATAAGACTAGTGGTCCTAATAATGTATCTAAAGTCTCTTTTATATAGACCTAGTGGTCCCTAATACTGGATCTGAAGTCTCTTATATAGACCTTAGTGGTCCCTAATACTGTATCTGAAGTCTCTTTATATAGACCTTAGTGGTCCTAATACTGTCAGTCTCTTTTATATAGACCTTAGTGGTCCCTAATACTGGATCTGAAGTCTCTTTATATGACCTTAGTGGTCCCTAATACGTATCTGAAGCTTTTTATATAGACCTTAGTGGTCCTAATACTGTACTGAAGTCTCTTTATATAGACCTTAGTGGTCCCCTAAATACTGTATCTGAAGGCTCTTTATTAGACCTTAGTGGTCCCTAATACTGTATCTATACTGGACCAATGAAAGAGTTAAAAAACGTGGTCATGTGGACATGCACACAGACACTCAACAAGAGCGTTAACAGTTGGTATACTTAAGAGTACCACGTGTGCTTCTGGATCTGCTCTAACTGTAACACAAAGAAGAGGAGAAAATAAACTGAATGACTCTTTTATTCATAGGTGGAAATCAAGAAGCCCTGCTCTTTATGGAAAGACCTGGAGATAAAAAATCAGAGTCTGGTCTAGACCTGTCTTTATGGAAAGACCTGGGGGATAAATACATCCCAGAGTCTGGTCTAGACTGCTCTTTATGGAAAGACCTGGGAGTAAAACATCCCAGAGTCCTGGTTAGACCTGCTCTTTATGGAAAGACTGGAGTAAATAACATCCCAGAGTCTGGTCTAGACCTGCTCTTTATGGAAAGACCTGGGAGATAAATAACAATCTCCCAGAGTCCGTCTAGACCTGCTCTTTATGGAAGACCTGGGAGATAAATAACACCCCAGAGTCCTGGTCTAGACCTGCTCTTTTGGAAAGACTGGGAGATAAATAACATCCCAGAGTCTGGTCTAGACCTGCTCTTTATGGAAAGACCTGGGAGATAAATAACATCCCAGAGTCTGGTCTAGACCTGCTCTTTATGGAAAGACTGGGAGATAAATAACATCCAGAGTCGGTCTAGACTGCTCTTATGGAAGACCTGGGAGATAAAAACATCCCAGAGTCCGGTCTAGACCTGTCTTTATGGAAAGACCTGGGGATAAATAACATCCCAGAGTCGGTCTAGACCTGCTCTTTATGGAAGACCTGGGAGATAAATAACATCCCAGAGTCCGGTAGACCTGCTCTTTATGGAAAGACCTGGAGATAAATAACATCCCAGAGTCCGGTCTAGACCTGCTCTTTATGGAAAGACCGGGAGATAAATAACATCAGAGTCCGGTCTAGACCTGGCTTTGGAAAGACCTGGGAGATAAATAACATCCCGAGTCCGGTCTAGACCTGCTCTTTATGGAAAGACGGGAGATAATAACTCCAGAGTCTGGTCTAGACCTGCTCTTATGGAAAGACCTGGGAGATAAATAACATCCCAGAGTCCGGTCTAGACTGCTCTTTATGGAAAGACTGGGAGATAAATAACACCCAGATGGTCTAGACCTGTCTTATGGAAGACCTGGGAGATAAATAACATCCCAGAGTCCTGGTCTAGACCTGTCTTTATGGAAAGACCTGGGAGATAAATAACATCCCAGAGTCCGGTCTAGACCTGCTCTTATGGAAAGAACTGGGAGATAAATAACACCCAGAGTCCTGGTCTAGACCTGCTCTTTATGGAAAGACCTGGGAGATAAATAACATCCCAGAGTCCGGTCTAGACCTGCTCTTATGGAAAGAACTGGGAGATAAATAACATCCCAGAGTCTGGTCAGACCTGCTCTTTATGGAAAGACTGGGAGATAAATAAAACCAGAGTCCCGGTCTAGACCTGCTCTTATGGAAGACCTGGGAGATAAATAAAATCCCAGAGTCGGTCTAGACCTGCTCTTTATGGAAAGACCTGGGAGATAAATAACACCAGAGTCCTGGTCTAGACCTGCTCTTATGGAAGACCTGGGAGATAAATAACACCCAGAGTCCGGTCTAGACCTGCTCTTTATGGAAAGACCTGGGAGATAAATAACATCCCAGAGTCCGGTCTAGACCTGCTCTTTTGGAAAGACGGGAGATAAATAACATCCCCGAGTCCGGTCTAGACCTGCTCTTTATGGAAAGACCTGGGAGATAAATAACATCCCAGAGTCCGGTCTAGACCTGCTCTATGGAAAGACCTGGGAGATAAAAAATCCCAGAGTCCTGGTCAGACCTGCTCTTTATGGAAAGACCTGGGAGAGGAGAAATAAACATCCAGAGTCGGTCTAGACCTGCTCTTTATGGAAAGACCGGGAGATAATAACATCCCAGAGTCCGGTCTAGACCTGCTCTTTATGGAAAGACTGGGAGATAAATAACATCCAGAGTCCTGGTCTAGACCTGCTCTTTATGGAAGACCTGGGAGATAAATAACATCCCAGAGTCGTCTAGACCTGCTCTTATGGAAAGACCTGGGAGATAAATAACATCCAGAGTCCGGTCTAGACCTGCTCTTTATGGAAAGACCTGGGAGATAAATAACATCCCAGAGTCCGGTCTAGACCTGCCTTTATGGAAAGACCTGGGAGATAAATAACATCCACGAGTCCGGTCTAGACCTGCTCTTTATGGAAAGAACCGGGAGATAAATAACATCCCAGAGTCCGGTCTAGACCTGCTCTTTAAAGAAAGACCTGGGAGATAAATAACATCCCAGAGTCCGGTCTAGACCTGCTATGAGATAACTGTGATTTGGCGCTATGTACTGTAAATACAATTGAGTTGAATTGGCTGCAATGTCAAATTAGCTTCAAAGCTCGGCACCGTTCCTTCCAACTACTTCAAGACTCTACATGCATGATGAGGTTCATGGAGTCTTCCGGTTGGATCCGGTGGTAATCCCCATCCGTACACATACATTCAAACTACTCTGACTGCAACAAGGACCATTTCACTTGTGTACAGATCCAAAGATAAGTTGAGGTAAGAGCTATCAAAATGTAAAAGCTAAAACATGAATACATTGTTATGATTTAACTCTTTTATGAGACACGCCGACATTGGAGCTGTTATTCCAAACCAAGTTCAAATAACTGCAGGGGGAAAAATAAGTGAAAGCACATTATCTAAATACACCCTTTGTTATTTTTGTCAAGGTTTCTATTCTAAGCCTGAAACAACATCCTTGGCCTGAGATGAAAAGATGTGATGCAGAGCGCGGATGCTGCAGGGCCAGTCACGGTGCACTTGTGCTAAATTTAGCCCGAGCAGTCCCGGAGGCGGCAGCCCAGACTGGAGCAACGCAAAGCCTGAGCGCAAGTTAGGCAGCACGGTGGCTAAGGGGTTAGCACTTCTGCCTCACAGCAAGAAGGTTCTTGGTTTGATTCCGGGTCGTTCCGGGCCTTTCTGTGTGGAGTTCGTGTGTTCTCCCCGTGTTTGCGTGGGTTTC
>NC_045733.1:23379062-23387177 GCF_008692095.1 Etheostoma spectabile | reverse complement strand
TCCGGTTTCTTCCCACCATAAAAGACATGCATCCTAGGTAGGACTACAGTTGAAAAAGAGCCATAATTGGCTAACACTGGCGCATTTACAGAAATGTTCATTAATGTGCATTGTCCTAATAAGATGAATAAATAAAAACGAGTCTGCTGGGAGATGATCTCCCGGCCGGCGAGCAGCTTACCGTGAGCCTCTTGCCGGCGTCCACTTCAATCATACCGCGCAGAAGGTTCTGACAATCGGGAGGGATGAAGTGAGGCATGTGGAAAACTCCCAGCTTCACCTTCTCCAGAAGATTCCTCAGGTTGTCGTCGTCGAAAGGCAGGGCGCCCTGGAGGAAGGAGAGAGGAGACAACACGGGTCATCTCACAGTCAACAGCGTTTTGTTATGACCCTGGGGTCATTTTGTGTCTCTCACCCTGCTATAGTAGGGGATCTCCTAACCACAGATAATGGAGAACAGGTGCGCACACCGGACTGGTCCAGCAGAGGTGATTGCTGTCTCCTGATTGGTCGCCAGGAGGACGAGAGCCATTTTAAAGCCCCCCATTGGACAAGAGCTCTCCCCTCTCTCTCTTCACTATGTCATTTCCCAACATGTGCCTCGGTATAACTGAGTGATGCGATTTAAGATTGAGGAAGTGATCTAGCAGTTTGGTGTTGCTAGTTTTTTTGTTATCTTTTCCCCGTTTTTTCTTGTAGAAGTTGAAGCTTTCTTTTGTCTTTTGTGTGTGTGTGTGTGTGTGTGGGGGGGGGGGGGGGGGGGGGGGGGGCACACGTTATGTTGCATCTCGGTTACCCCTAGACATTGGGACGTGACAGTTTACAGAGGAAGATCTTCAGTGTCTGGGTTCTACCACTCTGGTGTATCTGGATGCTGTGTATGTGTGCTGACTAGTTCATTATGAACGTTATTCAGTTTGCATACTGAACAAATGAGAAACAGCTCTCATAACTCTCATAACCCTCAGCTGTTTATTCCCCTTGGTAGTCCACTCATCTTCTCTCACTGAGACACCGAGGACTTCTAGGTCTCCTTCACATTTTCAAATCGTCTTCAGTCTTCATTCAGGCATTGTGTGTGTGTAAAACATTTCATAACAGACAGATATCTAGCCCGACTATCGGTATCTGCATTTATAATGCCCGATAAAAAACAAAATTAATATATAAATGTTCATTGATCAGAATCATTTATAATGACAAATAAATGATTCTGATAAATGATAAATAATCAATTTTTTAAATATTAAAAAAAAATATTAAAAACAGTCTGTCCACCAGAGGACGCTCTACATCGTCCCTGTTAGTGATGGCGTTGCATAGTCTGTCCACCAGAGGACGCTCTACAACGTCCCTGTTAGTGATGGCGTTGCATAGTCTGTCCACCAGAGGACGCTCTACAACGTCCCTGTTAGTGATGGCGTTGCATAGTCTGTCCACCAGAGGACGCTCTACAACGTCCCCGTTAGTGATGGTGTTGCATAGTCTGTCCACCAGAGGACGCTCTACAACGTCCCCGTTAGTGATGGCGTTGCATAGTCTGTCCACCAGAGGACGCTCTACAACGTCCCTGTTAGTGATGGCGTTGCATAGTCTGTCCACCAGAGGACGCTCTACAACGTCCCTGTTAGTGATGGTGTTGCATAGTCTGTCCACCAGAGGACGCTCTACAACGTCCCCGTTAGTGATGGCGTTTTACTCTCCAGTTTGACAATGAACATAACAACAAACTTTAAAGTAGATTTTCCTGGGTTCTAAATTACGTGATATCAGATTGGAGCATGAACTCCAGTACTTTTCCGATACCAATACCAGCATTTAGTCAGTCTCGGAGGCTTTACTGATAAAGGTATCTGAACCTCTCTAGTCGTAATTGCTGCATGTACAAACGATGTCTGGGATTTTCAAGGGAGAATAGTCTCTGATTTGGACAAAGAAGAAGACAAGAAGCAGTTTGTGAGCAATATATGACATGTATATACTATATATATACATAGATATATATATATATCTATGTATACACAGTACATGTCAGCGATGATGAAGCGGTTTGCATCGCAGCCAGCCGCCCCGGCCTCTGCTCACCAGCTGGGGAGCGCGCTCAGTGACGTGATGACTGATCCAGTTTCCCTCCTCATTGAGAGGGAGCAGGACGGAGCCAGATGGCCACCGACGCTGCGTTGGTAATCAAAAACAACACGATTGGAGAGATTTATCTTCACATGATGACTGTGTTACGCGCTGCATCTTAATCAAGAGCAGAGCACGCATGTGTGCACAGACAGTTCCTCCTCTGGCTGCTCACTTGTCACCGTCGCGTTATAACGCTGCTGAGATGAAGGGCCGGCGTATTGTAGAGTGGAATAGAAAGCTTTACTGTCATTATACACAAGTGCAGTACCTGTGCAACGAGATTGAAGCAAAACCTTTCCAGTGTCAAAACCAAATTTAAAAATATACATATATAAAATGCAACTAGTGCAGAAGAAGAAAAAAAAAGAAGAGGGGATGCACAGTTCCTAAGAGCGGCTATGTGCACATATGAAATAGTAAGAAAGATAAAGGGTTTGTACACACATTATGCAAATAATATAGTTATGGGTGTATCAAGTATTAAACGGTGTCCGGAGTATTAAATATTGCACAATAATGAGATTAAGTGATTAAATATTAAATATTGCCCTGTAAGGAAATTAAGTGGTTAAGTGTTAAATAATAACTATATATTGCACTCTAATGAAATTGCACAGAATTTCAGTGTATTTGTTGGTGTTATATATAAGTAAGTAAGTGTGTGTGTGTGTGTGTGTGTGTGTGTGTGTGTGTGGGGGGGGGGGGGGGGGGGGGGGGGGGGTGTCAGTGCATGTGCGAGTTCAGAGTGGTTTTTGTTTTTGGAACTGTTGTTGAGTTTGTTGACTAATTTAATGTGAGTGGATGTGTGTGTGCTGAATGACGCCATGTCCCCCGCTTCACACACAATGAAAAACTGAGACGTTTAATCAACTTCCCAACATGCATTTCTTCTGATTTTTTTAGATTAATCCAACATCCTCTCAGGAAAACAGCGTTTTTCAGCCCTACGACTGCACACATCTGGTCTCTCCATATCTGTTGGTAGACGTGGTGTTGAGGGGCTAGCGTGGTAAACTGGGCACTATGTGTATTGCATGAGAATCATCTCAAAAAGGTTTGAGTCCAAGACAAGACCAAGACCAGGACTAGTCGAGTCCCAGTCAAGACCGAGTCCAAAGAGGTTAGAGTCCAAGACAACACCGAGTCCAAAAAGGTTAGAGTCCGAGTCAAGACCGAGTCCAGGACAGAATAAAGGTCTTATGCATGACAGTATCAAGACAATCATTTTGGGTTTCACTTTCCCTCCAATATTATTATCAACATAATAAAGACACCTGGACTCGGTCCAGACCAAAAGCCAGATCTGGCAAGACCAGTGGCCAAGTCCAAATACTAGCGAGTCCGAGACAAGTCCGAGTCCATATACTAGCGAGTCCGAGACAAGTCTGAGTCCATATACTAGCGAGTCCGAGACAAGTCTGAGTCCAAATACTAGCGAGTCCGAGACAAGTCCGAGTCCATAGAAAAACGGACTTGAGCCCAAGACTGGACTCGAGTACTACAGCCCTGATATACAGTATATATAACTTTTTTTATCAGCCATTATAAATGCCAGTACCTATAGTTTGTCAAATGCCCAATATCCTCCAGTATATCGGTTGGGCTCTAGTGCCAGAGCACCGAGAGCTGCCGGCCATTTTGGCGGACACTACGGTTAAGTTTAGGCAGAAAAAAAGTGAGCGTTAGGCAGCAATGACAGTGTGAACATAGCCTAAATAGCTATTTTTTTTTGCCAACACTAGATATAAAAGACAAAAGCCAGACACTATATCGTAGCCAGCACTTTGGGGTCCCTGAGTGAGTATTTTGGGGGGGTACATGGTTCTGGAGAAACAGGAGGCCAAGCAACCTGCTCAGTTTTAAACGAGCGCTGCACTATTTCTAAAACTCCATGGATTTGAAGAGAAAAGATGAACACATTGTACCGTGGTAACGGCGTGTGAGTTAGGGCAGGACATTTTCATTTCTGAACTCTTTTAATTTATAATGTGTTGTTTAATGTTTTATTGGTACACAGTGTGTTTCCAGCATCCAATCTTTAATTCAACCCCCCCTGGTGTAGAGAACACGCACTGCATGTACAAGAAGAGGAGGTCTGTTACAGCATCCACTCGTTCCTCACACACACGAGGGATGCTTCCAGAACAAGCAGATTTAAGATTTATGTATTTATAACACACACAAGTTCCCGTCATATGAAGTATTTGGATGTTCCCTTTCAATCCCAGCTCGTGTGTTTGTGTCCAAACATTTTCAGAGACTTCTCTTCATCGGGGTTCACAAGTTAAAGAGTTCATTCTGCATTTAAAGTTGTTTTTACACCTAAAGGTCCGGACCGAGGTCCAAAACCCACGTTTGGGATTTAACCCTCGTGTTGTCTTCCCGGCCAACCTAAATTTCTTTTTTTTTCTGAGTCAAAATTTCGAATGAAAACCCTTTTATCAAGGTTATGGTTGTTTTTGTCAACCATTCTGCGGCATTCCCCCAATGATTTTGTCACTTTTTTCAACGTTCGTAGACTTTTTCTGAGCCTTTTGAAATGTTTTTTTTTTTAATTTTTTAATCTTTTTTTTTACGATTGTCATTTTTTGAAATTTTTTTCACTTTATTTTACAGTTGTTCACATTTGAATCACTTTTTTTGACATTTGTCTCTCTCTTTTTGTATTGAAATTATTTTACCAATTGTTTTTTCTCCAAATGGAAATGGAAGACGCTCAGACAGAGAGACATGTCTCGACAAAGAGTCTCTCAGCGGTGCCGGAGGGACAATAAAAGACAAGTTGAACCAGCATTGTCATAGCGATAGCGTGGTTGTTAATTCAATATGTCGCTATCAGCTGGAACATGAGCTCTATTACAACCTGTCCACAGTGATCATGTGACGGAGACGGGAGCCATTTTATCTAGAAACACTTTGTTGTTGAATGTTGTGATTCAGTGAAAATGATGGACACATGGATGAAAACGTAGCTGATGTTTTGCTAAAACAGACAGCATGGCTTTGGGGGCGGGACTTATAAGTTGGACCAATCAAATCAAAGTCTGTTTTAGTATAAAATCTCCACTTTAGGGAACAAGGTCCCTTTATTTACAGCTGTCCAGTCACTCACCACTAACAGTGCAAACAGGATGACTCCACAGCTCCACGCGTCGGCTTTCCTCCCGTCGTACTTCTCCCCCTGAGACGGACAGAGACAGAGACAGAGACAGAGACAGAGACAGGGATGAGACAACATAAACTCTCCATTCGTCTCTGTTTTACACACTGTACATCACTCTGACTGCTGGGAGCTTCGGCTCCTCGCTGCGCTTAATGGAAAAACACGCCCATGTATGCATGGACCTGCAACGCAACATCAGCAATTTGCTCTGCTGACTGCATTGCAGGAGTTATTTTGGGATGTCTTTGAATTTTCTTTTTCGGATGTACAAAACCTTCTTCATCTACTGTACTGTCATTTCCAAAAAATGACTGATAGGTGGAATATTTAAGCATGCATGTTGTCAAATGTATTTCATCTTTTCTGAGGATCTTTATTTAGTTTTGAGGTAACCCTGTCCCACAGTTTAGAAAAGACTAGAATGTGTGAATCTATTATTATTATTATTATCTATTATTATCTATTATTATCTATTAGAAGTGTTTTCCATGTAAGGAGTAGTGTGAAGGTAACTCCGCCCCAAAGAAATAGAAAGACTGAAACGTGTGAGGACAAGAAGAATATGTATATAAAAAAGCAGTTATTCTGATGTTCAGGAGTCATTCTCGTGTGTGTGTGTGTGTGTGTGTGTGTGTGTGTGTGTGTGTGTGTGTGTACAACAGGCGGCTCCCTTTGCATGAGAGTGTGTTCACTGTCTGAATAAATGTTGTCAACCTGAAATCATCGGACTCGTCCTCTTTGAAACGAGCGTATTCTAGATGCTAAAATGACTGTTTATTTGCATGGAGTCTGGTGGGTTTAGCCAATGCTACTGTGAGATGAGATTTATTGAAATGGGGACATTTCATCTGAAGAAAGGGAAGAATGTAAGATGGGATTTATTTTGTGAACATTTAGTTAACAAATGACCGTTTGCAGTGTTTCTGCTATCAGTTATAACTTCACAGTGTATTGTGTTCCTTAATTTAACCAGGGAGCTATTTAACATGTTGTAGGCCTACCCTGCCTGTAGTTCTTTTAACAGGTTGGCGGAGGGATATGAGTAGATACTGAGGCATGTATGTGATGAGTTTTAAGCTGTTCGACTCTGCAAAGAAGTGTGATTAAAGCAATGGACCGAGTTACCGTCGAGGCCGTCTCCGTGCTCTGACTCTATCCACGCCTCGAAAGTACTAGTATGTAATCACGACTAGTTATTAGTTAACGCAAACATTCACTGGCGTTACACTACCTTGGGGACGTTTTTAATGTTTTAAAAAAGGATCCTGCTCTTTAACAGAAAGGTCGACCTCCTTAGAAATCCTTTCTATAAAGTTGTCAGACGCTTAGAATATTAATCCGAGTTGGTCAATAACAAAACAAGCACTTTTATGAATTTTGATTTACAAGCTGCACAATTGTCCTTTTACCTTCCATCGCAGCTTGTTTTGCCGCTTAATGCTGAACCAATGTCAAAGATTTAAATTAATGGTGAATGTCTTTTTATGTATTTTTATAGCCATAGGTTCTAATTGTTATTATTATTATTATTATTGTTATTATTACTGTTATTATTGTAATATTTATACTGTCTTCTATACTGTATTCATGCTAAAACTGATGCTGGAAATTCCAATTTCCTTGCAGGAGTCATCTGAAAAGCATAAATAAAGACAAGTCTAAATCTAAGTCTGAGTCTATGTCTGAGTCTGAGTCTTAGTCTGAGTCTAAATCTGAGTCTTAGTCTGAGTCTAAATCTGAGTCTGAGTCTAATCTTAGTCTGAATCTGAGTCTAAATCTGAGTCTGAGTCTGAGTCTAATCTGAGTCTGAATCTGAATCTGAGTCTAAATCTAAATCTAAGTTTATGTCTTAGTCTGAGTCTAAATATGAGTCTGAGTCTAAAATCTGAGTCTGAGTCTAATCTGAGTCTGAATCTGAGTCTGAGTCTGAGTCTGAATCTGAATCTGAGTCTAAATCTGAGTCTAAATCTAAATCTGAGTCTAATCTGAGTCTGAGTCTGAATCTGAGTCTAAATCTAAATCTGAGTCTAAATCTAAATCTGAGTCTAATCTGAGTCTAAATCTAAATCTGAGTCTGAGTCTGAGTCTTGTTGTTCCCATCTGTCAAAATAGGGACCAGGTTGAAAATTAACCGCAGTTCAAACCAAACATACGCTTGTTTGCTGTCCATAAGACAAAAATAAGGAAATAAGGGAACAAAATAGACAAAAACAAATGCAAGACTGCGTGACAGATAGCTGTTCTTCTAAGTGTGCACAGAGGGTATTCGAACTGAGTGGCGAGGGGGGGAGGAAGGAAAGGTCCAAAGACCGCAGGAGCAGGGAGTGAATGACTGCAGAGAGGATGGAGCAGTGATGTAAGAGCCATGGTGGAGAGTGCTATTACTGAATGAAAGGAACACAGCACTTACCCTGATGACCTCTGGGCAGGCGTAGTGCGGAGATCTGGGGAAGAGCCACAGACAGGAGGTTATGGAGGAAAGGCCTCGCAGCGTTACACAACACCACGCACTCAACCAGCTGGAGAACCACAACGCAGGTGACACGTAAGCACAACCTTCTCTGAAGAAGGAACATGAACCACTTTCCCCGGAAATCCAGGAAAATACAAGACCTTCATTGCTTGACTTTTATTGTGGATAATTTCTTTGTTAGCTAAGTCGCTGTTATGTAACTCAAAATGAAACGGCCCCGAGCTACATTCCCGTGATGATACTTCACCCTGTTGGGTAACATATGACCAGTTTTTAAATGTGACCACCGCTAAAGTTTTTTATCGATGTTTTTAACTTTTTCTTATGTTTTTGTCCCTTTTTTCAA
>NC_045733.1:23369530-23379052 GCF_008692095.1 Etheostoma spectabile | reverse complement strand
GTTTTCAACACTCCAGGCTACTAAAAGGAAAGCCCTGATCTCCAACTTGAGGAGACAAATGTGAAAACGCCTCTTTAGCAACAAACTGTGCCCAGAAATAAGTCAGTAGAGTAAATGGACATTTTAAGCATGACATGAAGCATGAAGATAACAACAACATCTTTAAGTGGAGGGGGATTTTAACAAATGTTTCTGATTTTCCCAACGTGGGTCGGAGATCCGTGCGTCTTCTGAGTGATGGAACAATCTCACTCGGTGAGGATTCATCTCAGCAAATGAAGCAGAGAGCTCGGCTTTCTGACAGCGTTGCATTGAAGCGCGTCTCCCACAGTAAACACACTCCATCACTGCCAGCATCCTACTTAATTATGCTAATGTATGAGAAACCAGTCGATGTGAACTCCTCAAACACACTCGCATCAAAGGACACTTACTGCAATCTAATTACACCGGAGCTAATGTTCCTCCTTCCTGCTCGAGGCGACATGTCCAGGAGATATTTACAGGATCCAGCAGAGGTTCTTCATGAAACCTGTCTGCAGCGCTGAGGTGTGGAGAAGAATCTGACACACGGACTCAGTACTGTTTGGTAGCCTACACTGACGAAGTTCCACTTCCGTGTTTTTGTCCCCGTCCTCTGTCTCTGTGTTGGTGCTCTAACCTGCGGCTGATTTCTGAGGACTATGGTTACCTGGTCCTCAGGTCTCTGCAGGGTAAATCCAGACAGCTAGCTAGACTATCTGTCCATCTGAGGACTATGGTTACCTGGTCCTCGGTCTCTGCAGGGTAAATCCAGACGCTAGCTAGACATCTGTCCAATCTGAGGACTATGGTTACCTGGTCCTCAGTCTCTGCAGGGTAAATCCAGACAGCTAGCTAGACTATCTGTCCATCTGAGGACTATGGTTACCTGGTCCTCAGGTCTCTGCAGGGTAATCCAACAGCTAGCTAGACTATCTTTCCAATCTGAGGATTTGGTTACCTGGTCCTCAGGTCTCTGCAGGGTAAATCCAGCAGCAAGCTAGACTTCTGTCCAATCTGAGGACTATGTTACCTGGTCCTCAGGTCTCTGCAGGGTAAATCCGACAGCAAGCTAGACTATCTGTCCAATCTGAGGACTATGGTTACTGGTCCTCAGGTCTCTGGGCAGGGTTTAACAATTCCAAGCTAGCAGACATCTATCAGAATCTCTGTCATCAGATCTCTTTTTACGACTAAAACTACTTCTGAACTTCATGTTCCACCAAAACAACGTCCTTCCTGAGACTAGCAGCAGCGGCACCGTGGCTCCGTCCGCCGCTTAGCCCCGCCCACAACGATTGTGATTGGTTTAAAGAAATGCAGATAAACCAGAGCACGTTCTTCTCCCATCCCGTAATGCTGAGTGGACTAGCCAGAATCTAAATTTTATTGACTAGTTCAGGGGAATTTTATCAGAATACAGCACAGAAAATCAACTCATAAATATAGGAAATATTGGATAAGATAGAACAACACAATGTAATTCTGCTTTATAAAACATCACATTCATTATTCGTTTCACTTTGTATACCCAATTGTATATTTTCTAGAGGCTCAGTCTGAGACTAAAAAAAATAAAAATAAAAAATCAGTGCTGGTTCCATGGTATCAGAATTTGGGATAGTCGTCAAGGAAATATTAATTGGTCATGTGACAAGGGTATTTTTATATGTATATATATATATACATATATATATGAAGGATATCTATGAAGGATTTTCCCTGCCGTTATAAGGTTCCGGTGCAGAACCCGAGCCATTTTGGGCAGCACCGCACCAAATGAACGTAAAATCATCAAAAACAAACTAAAAGGCTTTTCTCAGATCGAATGATTGCAGTCGGATAACTTCTTTAGCGAGTTTTGTCTTTTAAGCTTGTTGAGTGTTATGTATTTATTATCTTCTTTGGCGTTTCTCAATATTTTAGACACAGATATGGTGATAACAAACAATCCAAAATGACGTGTGAAATTGCATTTTTCAGAGAATTGACAAAACCCAACTCCGCCGCATTACGTCGAGGGCTTCCGCTGCCTGTATTGAATCATAATGAGGACTAATGAGCAACATGTTGCCCAGTAACTCCATGTTCCTCTCTCTCTCTCGGTCGAGCGTCAGCTGCTCCACACGCCTGACGGTGTGACGCTGTGGTGAGCGGGACACACGGGAGCAGCCGGGACCCTACGCAGCTTTCAAGAAGCCTGGAACCAACAACCAGGACCCCCCATACTGAAAGCGTTCTACTGTGTCCACACTCACAGCATCTTTACACAACAACGCTCACGTGGTAGCCGGTGTGCTGCTTTCATTAACGAGGTTTCTGCTAACATTACGAGGCTTCGCCGCCGCACCTTTGAGTCATTTTGGGGGCACCACCTGCGGTCAAGGGCGTAACTTTGTGTTCAACATGAGATTGTGTTTTTTTTTTTAAAGCAACAAAAACATCAAATATATTTGAGCGTTGCTCCTAACTACAACAGTTAATCGTGCATTTACCTGTGTCTGGACTCAGAGACGAGCTTCAGATGTTATTTGAGAGCTTGTTTGGGAATAATTTTATTTTGGAATGTCGGAAAAAGAGACAAAAACATTAAAAAAAATAAAGGGTTGGGACTTGTTGCACTCACCCGCAGCTGGTCTCCAGCAGACTGTCCCCGACCTGCAGAGACGCCATGCCAAAGTCTGCTATCCTGATGTTGTTCTTCTCGTCTAACAACAAGTTCTCCGGCTTCAGGTCTCTGTGGCTGGAGGACGACAGGAGAGGAAACAGAAGGAGGAGAGGGAACAGATGAAGCTGTGGCTGAAAAAAGACCTTCCTTGCACCTGACATAAACCTGGTTTTGGTCTCTTTGGGTGTGAGTACCGTCAGAAACAAGGACATTCTGAATGAAACGTGAACTTTTGGATTGGTATTTGTGACCACTGGAAAGATGAATAGATTCAAAATCAGCTTTTGTAATTCCAAATCAAGAAATCTCATATTTTAAATTTCATAAAAATTGAACTGAGAACAAATAAATACAGCTATATGGTTTTCAAAATAAAATAAATAACAATGTAAGTATTCAGTGGCTGTTAAAATTCAATTACTTACATCTTTTATTTGCTTCCATAGCTTCAATTATATATACCTCTCTTTTACTTCCACATCTTCAATTATGTGTACCTCTTATTTTCTTCCATGTGTCTGAGCCATAGCAATAAAATGGACCGAAAGGCCATTTCCATTTAAATCCCCGTCAGACATCTCATGTTCTGTATGTGTAGAGAGTTGAAGGATGTGAGCAAAGACAAAGTAAGTGTATCCAAGGCATGCTCCCTGTCCTACAGGTTTCTCTAAAATATCAGATACCAGTGTGTTGGAATGAAAGCATATATGTGAGTCAGGACAACTTTAATCATTATATTCTTCAAAGCAAAGTGCACATTTTCTGACTGTTTTCTTTTGCTGCTTTATGCTTTTGCTTCTTTCATGTGAAATAATAGTTGAATAAAGTAGATCGTGACATTTGTAGGCACTCTGCTTTTATGCTCCAGCCTCTGAAGGTGGTGTGGGTGAAATGGGAAACAATTAGTCCTGAAAGCCTTCACACCTACACTACTTTTATTCTGCGCTGAAAGCGACTTCATTACAGTCCAATCATGGCGAACTAATGCCCCCCAGGTGGTAAGAAGGTCCAAGTCTGATCCAGAAGCCCCTTTGACTCAAAATGAGGGCAGGATGTAAAACCAGAAGCTAAAAGCTTCTAGATTAGGGATCGACCGATATGGATTTTAGTGCCGTTGCCGATTAATATTTCCCATCAGCCTTTGCTGATTAATAATAATAATAATAATGCACTTTACGTTCAAACAAATCTCAAAGTGCTACAGGTAAGATCATAAAAGCAAGGTAAAGAACATCAGTGTAAAATATCTATAAATAGTTTTAATTATTATTATTATTCTTACAGATGCGGGGTGCCGATTTTCTTGCGCAGATATTTGGAGCCGAAACTGCTTTTTCTCCCTCAATTTACATCCTAAACATTTAAACCCTGCCACGCTGGCTTTGTTTTTGCAATCTGCTCTGCCGTTTCTTTCAAGATGATAACCAAAGACCCAGATCAGTGTCACTTCTGCAATCATCTTCCATTCATATATCGCCCAAATGAAGTGTGCAATGTGCATCATGTGGATGGTGCTCTGCACATCTACACATCTACAACACAGCCTTGGTGATGCATTGCTTGCCGACATATTATAAGAGAGACATAATCACTAAATGTCCTGTTTCAACACATTTAACCCTCATGTTGTCCTTGGGTCAAATTGACTCGTTTTCAGGAAAAAAAAAAAATTATTCTATCTGTCACGAAAAAATGGGCCGTCAAAGTAAGACATTAAAAATATCGAAAACCTTTGGAAAACACACCAAAAACATAAGAAAAAAAGGCACCCACAACATTGAAAAAGGGACATAAATGTTGGAAAAAGCAATAGTATTGTTGAAAAAAAGCGACCATGGTTGACGGGAAGACAACACAAGGGTTAAATACTTAAAAAAAAAAAAAAAACTGAAAAGTAGCCATTGAGATAAAGTACTTGATTTGTAATTTAAGACACGTGTGCTGCAGCGTCTCCAGCTACACAAGCTGCCTGTGGACGCTTGTCAGGAAATAATGCCGGGGGGGGGGGGGGGGGGGGGAACTATCGGCGATACACGTATAAGCGTAACTATCGGCTGATATATCAACCAGACGATAAAATGGGTCTATCGCTATTCTAGACTCTAGGTTCCTCCAGAAGTTCTGGTCCTTCAAAGCTCTACACTCGACGTCTGAAGAGAGAGTCGGAGGCAGAAGGTCTTCGATGTGCGACCGCTCTGAGAGACGCCGGCCACGCGTTGAGAAACTGAAAAGGCTCTCGAGATGAAGAGGAGCCGCAGCCTCTGAAGTTGCCGCCGGCAACAGCTCCTGAGGAAAGAGCCTGAAGAGGAGGCAACGCAGGGGGTAACTGAACTCTCCAGTCCTGCTGGAGATACCCCCCGGATACAATTCTGAGAAAGTCAACTTCTGTAGGTGCTGCCTAAGTTTCTCTCAGTCTGCGTTTTATATTTACTGACCTGGGTGAAAAATTCAGTTTTTTTAACTCAGTAGAAACTCGGTGTAGTTTGTGATTCTAACTAAGGCTACACTACTGCATCTCCACTTATAAGCAACGTTTTAACCCTATTGCCCTCATGTTGTCTTCATGTTCCCTCATGTTGTCTTCATGTTGTCCTCATGTTGTCTTCATGTTGTCTTCATGTTGTCCTCATGTTGTCTTCAAGTTGTGCCCTCATGTTGCCCTCATGTTGTCCTCATGTTGTCCTCCCTCTTGCCCTCATGTTGCCCTCATGTTGCCCTCCATGTCCTCATGTTGTCCTCATGTGTCCTCATGGTGCCCCATGTTGCCGCCCATGTTGCCCTCATGTTGTCTTCATGTGGTCCTCCATGTTGTCCTCAGTTGTCTTCATGTTGCCCTCTGTTGTCTCATGTTGTCTTCCATGTTTGCCCCATGTTGTCCTCATTTGTCCGCATGTTGCCCTCATGTTGTCCTCATGTTGCCTCATGTTGTCCCTCATGTTGTCCTCATGTTGCCCTCATGTTGTTCCTCATGTTGCCCTCATTTGTCCTCATGTTGCCCTCATGTTTGTCCTCATGTTGTCCTCATGTGTGCCCCCATGTTGCCCTCATGTTTCCTTCATGGTGGTCCTCATGTTGTCCTCATGTTGTCTTCATGTTGCCCTCATGTTGTCTTCATGTTGTCCTCATGTTGCCCCTCATGTTTTTTTCATGTTGTCCTCTGTTACCCTCTTGTCCTCATTTTGCCCCCATGTTGCCCCCATGTTGCCCTCTTGTTGTCTTCATGTTGTCCTCATGTTGCCGCTCATGGGTCTTCATGTTTGTCCTCATGTTGCCTTCATGTTGTCTTCATGTTGTCTTCTGTTGCCCTCATGTTGCCCTCATGTTGTCTTCATGTTGGTCTTCATGTTGCCCCATGTTGCCTCATGTGTCTTCATGTGGTCCTCATGTTGTCCTCATTTTTCTTCATGTTGCCCTCATGTTGTCTTCATGTTGTCTTCATGTTGTCCCATGTTGCCCTCATGTTTGTTTTCATGTTGTCCTCATGTTTCTCATGTTTCTTCATGTGGTCCTAATGTTGTCTTCATGTTGTCTTCATGTTGCCTCATTGTTGTCTCATGTTGTCCTCATGTTTTGTCTTCCTGTTTGCCCTCATGTCTGTCGCATGTTGTCTCATGTTGTCCTATGTGTCTTCATGTTGCTTCATGTTGTCCTCATGTTGTCTTCATGTTGTCTTCATGTTGTCCCACTGTTGTCCTCTGTTGTCTTCATGTTGTCTTCATGTGTGCCTCATGTTTCTTCATGTTGTCTTCATGTTGTCCCCATGTTGTCCTCATTTTGTCCTCATGTTGCCTCATGTTGCCCGCATGTTGTTCTTCATGTTGTCCCATGTTGTCCTCATGTTGTCTTCATGTAGCCCCATGTGTGCCCGCATGTTGTCTTCATGTTGTCCTCATGTTGTCCCCACAGTTGTCCCCATGTTGCCCTCATGTTGTCCTATATCCTTTTGTTTTTAATTCCCCATAATAACTGATTGATTCCAACGCTCTTTGCCAAGTACAAATCTCTACTTTCATAATTTTGGTCTTATTATATTTATAGCATTGTAAAACAAATGAAGTGTTTTTGAAATATGTTGAGTAAAAGTTGACATATTCCAGTCTGTGATTATCATCAACGTACATTTCCTTTAATTTTAGTCTCATAATTCCTAATTTCTGCTTTTCTAACTCAAACATTAGGTATAATTTCCTATAAATGAGGTTTATGGATCATACATTTTAAAAATAACTGTAAAACTAAAGTTAATAAGTTAGTGTTACGATGTGTTGAAAACATCAAAAAGAAAAGTGACAAACATTGGAAAAAAGCGTCAAAAATGTTAAAAAAAAGGGACAAAAACGAGAAAAAGTTAAAAACAAGCTGTTGCTCTCGTGTCTCGTGTTGAGAGAAGTTGTAAAGTTATAAAGTTATAAAGTGACTTCATGAACGCATTTTAAATCTGCTGCAATATTACCAGCAGTGACTCAAGTGTTTCATAATGTGATCGATTCAGACGGTTCATCATTCTGTCCGTGTCTCACGTTCAGCCTGCTGGCTGCGGTCTCTGTCTTTATGTCTTCAGATGTTACGGCTGCCTTTCCCTTTCAGATTTCAGTTGCAGTTCCCTGTGTTGCGTGCTCCATCACCAGTGATATATTTGTGTACATTTCCTTTGCTCCTGCCCATATTTTGCCCTTCTAAACAAAAAAGAAAGATATCAAACTCAAGAGTTCAAAGCCGTGTGTAACGGAACTTCCCAAACACGACCTGCTGATATAAATGACATATTATTTAGGATTGGTAATCCTAATATTGGTAACAAACCATATGGAGTGGCTGTGGCAGAAGTCCAGGGCTGAGATGATCTGTCTGAAGAACTTCCTGGCCTCTTTGGGAGTGAGCCGGCCCTTTTTCACCAGGTAGTCGAACAGCTCGCCCCCGGACACGTGCTCTAGCACCAGGTACCTGCACAGGAGGACAGGGGACAACTCAACGGTCACGGAGGGAAGACGTAGTGATGGAGGAGATATTTGTTATGCATGATACAGACGTATGAATGTCTTGTATAGAGTGTCTGACATGGTGCATATGACGTAGAGCAGCAGCTACGTGCTGTTTGAAGATGACGTAGTATTTAGAGTGAAATCCGTTGTATCAACACCAAACTTGGGGTGATTGTTTGGCATGCCGCCCGGAAGCTTCATACCAATTTGGTAACGATGGGCCATTAGGGTGCGCTATAATCGACGTTTGTTGGTTTTGTGGACAAAGTCAATGCATTTAAAGGAAAATTTGCATTTGCAATATCTCTGCCACAGTAATGCTATCAAAACACCAAGCCAGTAATGATTGTTTCGCCCACCACCGGAGGCTCACTGCCAAATTTGGTAAAGACAGGCCTCTACAGGCGCTCTAATCAACAGAAATTTCCCCGGGTCGCTGGGGACGACTGGCGCGGGAGGCTTGGACCCCGTGAAACTGCGTGCAGTTCTAGTTTTTATTCTATTGGCATTATTGACGGCAGCAGATACTTTGTCTATTGTGATTTTGCATTCAGTGTGAGATAAGATCACCAATGTTCCTCCAAAATCCTCCAAAAGTATCTCAGGGACAGAGAAAGAAATGATTCATGCACATTCAAACCGGCCGTCATGTGACGACCGCTCAAATGACAGTTAAAGGGCAACTGAGTTAATAGGACACATGTCCAGCTTGTATTTACCTTCACAAAAGTGCTTGTTTGCTGCTGACAGGCTGTGTGACAACATTATGGACATTGAGCATTTCTAAGGAGGTCGACCTTTCTGTTAAGAGTAACTCCTTTTTTAACAAAAAAACAACTGCGGAATTGCGTTCGCTTAACCCCCAAACTCCATGTAAATAAACAGTAATTAAGCATCATATAACACCCTCATTCAAAGTTGACAGAAACTGAATTAAACTATGAAAACCTTTTCTCGTACGTCTTCCTTCCAACCATCACAGCTCTAGTTTTGGTTGAAATAAACACACAGTTTACCAATTTACATGTGAACATATGTTGACTCGTACCGCTAAAAGTATTGCTGTTTTAATTGGAGTCTGGTGGGTTTAGCGCTAGCGACTTCAGAGCTGTTTCTGGTTAAACAGAAAGGTCTCAAAGAGGTTTTAAAGGTCTACCTCTGTAGAGATCCTTTCATTAATGTTGTCATCAAAACAAGCACTTTTGTGAATGTAAATACAAAACGCACATTCGCCCTATACTAACATTTGCTGCTGCTGACTGCAGCGATCTCCGCTTGATACTTGACCAATGTCAAAGATTGTTGTTTCCATCCGTCACTAGACACAAAAAACATCCCTGTAAAAAAAATTGATAGTTATCCTTTAAAGATAAATCAGACCGTTGGTTTAGGAGAAGAGGACGGGACGGGTGGTTTAGGTAAATAAAGACGGACAGTTGGGTTTAGGAGAAGAAGAACGAGACAGTTGGTTTAGGAGAAGAAGAACGGGACGTTGGTTTAGGTAAAAAAACAGGACAGTTGGGTTTAGGAGAAGAAGAACGGGACGTTGGGTCAGGAGGAAAAGACGGGACAGTTGGGTTTAGGAGAAGAAGAAGACAGTTGGGTGTAGGAGAAGAAGAACGGGACAGTTGGGTTTAGGAGAAGAAGACAGACAGTTGGGTTTAGGAGAAGAAGAACGAGACAGTTGGGTTCGGAGGAGAAAGAACGAGACAGTTGGGTTCAGGAGAAGAAGAACGAGACGTTGGGTTCAGGAGGAGAAGAAGAACGGGACAGTTGGGTTCAGGAGGAGAAGAAGAACGGGACAGTTGGGTTTAGGAAACATGACATCGGGCTACTCGCTACCGTTCACTG
>NC_045733.1:23314764-23369505 GCF_008692095.1 Etheostoma spectabile | reverse complement strand
GTCACCAGCAGGGCTGTGGAACCCTATTGTTTTCGCGGTAGGTTTCTTCTTCTTATTCTTCTCCATTATTCTTCTCCGCATAAAAGTGGTGCTGCAGCCTAAACCGTACATGGTGGCGACGCGCCAATTTCAGGACTGGTCCAAAAGTCCGCAAAGACCTCAGCCAAAACAATTGGCACACTTCCACCACTAGGTGGCGCTATACCAGGACAAAACGCGTTTTGCCCTATAACTCGCAAACCGTACATCGGAAATTTAAAAACCTTACATCCACGCGTTCCCTGGATCCTACTGAATCTCGTGATATAGGCCACGCCCATTTCGGCCTAGACTTTTATGCGTGAAAAATGGCGATTTATCAAAAACCTACTTTTTCTAACTCCTCCGAGACCGTGCAATGGATCTGCACGAAACTTGGCACATAGCATCTCCAGACCGACCTGACAAAAGTTTGCATAAAGATTTTTTATAGGATAAAAATTAAGCGTGTTACGCGCAAACAAAGTTTAGTTGGTAGCTATGAAAACATTGCCGTTGCCATATCTCGGCCAAAATAAATGCTATAAAAGAAAAACTTTACGATATTACTGCTATGACCCCTGAGGCTTGTACCAAATTTCACGAAACATTGGCCCTAGGGGGCGCTACAAATAAAAAAAAGGTGGTTTTTCACGAACGTACTTTGCCTATCTCGGCCAAAATACGTGGTATCAACACCAAACTGGGGTGATTGTTTGGCATGCCGCCCGGAAGCTTCATACCAAATTTGGTAACGATGGGCCATTAGGGTGCGCTATAATCGACGTTTGTTGGTTTTGTGGACAAAGTCAATGCATTAAATGGAAAAATTTGCATTTGCAATATCTCTGCACAGTAAATGCTATCAAAACCCAAGCCAGTAATGATTGTTTCGCCCACCACCGGAGGCTCACTGCCAAATTTGGTAAAGACAGGCCTCTACAGGCGCTCTAATCAACATAGAACATTTCCCGGGTCGCTGGGGCGACTGGCGCGGGGAGGCTTGGACCCCGTTGAAACTGCGTGCAGTTCTAGTTTTTTATTCTATTGCAGTTATCTGACGGCAGCAGATACTTTGCTCATTGTGATTTTGCATTCAGTGTGAGATAAGATCACCAAATGTTCCTCCAAAATCCTCCAAAAGTATCTCAGGGACAGAGAAAGAAATTGATTCATGCACATTCAAACCGGCCGGTCATGTGACGACCGCTCAAATGACAGTTAAAGGGCAACTGAGTTAATAGGACAAATGTCCAGCTTGTATTTACCTTCACAAAAGTGCTTGTTTTGCTGCTGACAGGCTGTGTCTGACAACATTATGGACATTGAGCATTTCTAAGGAGGTCGACCTTTCTGTTAAGAGTAACATCCTTTTTTAACAAAAAAACAACTGCGGAATTGCGTTCGCTTAACCCACCAAACTCCATGTAAATAAACAGTAATTTAAGCATCATATAACACCCTTCATTCAAAGTTGACAGAAACTGAATTAAACTATGAAAAGCCTTTTCTCGTCGTCTTTCCTCTTTTCCAACCATCACAGCTCTAGTTTTGGTTGAAATAAACACACAGTTTACCAATTTACATGTGAACATATGTTGACTCTGTACACGCTAAAAGTATTGCTGTTTTAATTGGAGTCTGGTGGGTTTAGCGCTAGCGACTTCAGAGCTGTTTCTGGTTAAACAGAAAGGTCTCAAAGAGGTTTTAAAGGTCTACCTCTGTAGAGATCCTTTCATTAATGTTGTCATCAAAACAAGCACTTTTGTGAATGTAAATACAAACTGCACATTCGCCCTATTAACTAACATTTTGCTGCTGCTGACTGCAGCGATCTCGCTTGATACTTGACCAATGTCAAAGATTGTTGTTTCCATCCGTCACTTAGACACAAAAAACATCCCTGTAAAAAAAAAATGATAGTTATCCTTAAGAAAAAAATCAGGAGGTGGGTTTAGGGAAGAGGAACGGGACGGTGGGTTTAGGTAAATAAGAACAGGACAGTTGGTTTAGGAGAGAAGACGAGACAGTTGGGTTTAGGAGAAGAAGAACGGGACGGTGGGTTTAGGTAAATAAGAACAGGACAGTTGGGTTTTAGGAGAAGAAGAACGAGACAGTGGGTTCAGGGGAGAGCAGAAAGGGACAGTTGGGTTAGGAGAAGAAGAACGGGAACAGTTGGGTTTAGGAGAAGAAGAACGGGACAGTTGGGTTTAGGAGAAGAAGACAGGACAGGGGTTTAGAGAAGAGAACGAGACAGTGGGTTCGGAGGAGAAGAAGAACCGAGACAGTTGGGTTCAGGGAGAAGAAGAACGAGACAGTTGGGTTCAGGAGGAGAGGAGAAGAAGAAACGGGACAGTTGGGTCAGGAGGAGAAAGAAGAAACGGACAGTTGGGTTAGGAAACATGACATCGGGCTACTCGCTACCGTTCACTCTAAATACTACGTCATCTTCAAACAGCACGTAGCTGCTGCTCTACGTCATATGCACCATGTCAGGAACTCTATACAAGACATTCATACGTCTGTATCATGCATAACAAAATATCCTCCCATCACTACGTCTTCCCTCCGTGACCGTTGAGTGTCCCCTGTCCTCCTGTGCAGGTACCTAGGTGTGTAGAGCACGTGTCCGGGGGCGACTGTCGCTACCGTGTGTGAAAAAGGGCCGGCTCACTCCCAAAGAGGCCAGGAAGTTCTTCAGACAGATCATCTCAGCCCTGGACTTCTGCCCAGCCACCCATATGGTTTGTTACCAATATTAGGATTACCAATCCTAAATAATATGTCATTTATATCAGCAGGTCGTGTTTGGGAAGTTCCGTTACACAGGCTTGGAACTCTTGAGTTGATATCTTTCTTTTTTGTTTAGAAGGGCAAAATATGGCAGGAGCAAAGGAAATGTACACAAATATATCACTGGTGATGGAGCACGCAACACAGGGAACTGCAACTGAAATCTGAAAGGGAAAGGCAGCCGTAACATCTGAAGACATAAAGACAGAGACCGCAGCCAGCAGGCTGAACGTGAGACACGGACAGAATGATGAACCGTCTGAATCGATCACATTAGAAAACACTTGAGTCACTGTGGTAATATGCAGCAGATTTAAAATGCGTTCATGAAGTCACTTTATAACTTTAATACTTTACAACTTTCTCAACACGAGACACGAGAGCAACAGCTGGTTTTTAACTTTTCTCGTTTTTGTCCCTTTTTTTTAACATTTTTGACGCTTTTTTCCAATGTTTGTCACTTTTCTTTTTGATGTTTTAACACATCGTAACACTAACTTATTAACTTTAGTTTTACAGTTATTTTTTAAAATGTATGATCCATAAACTCATTTATAGGAAATTATACCTAATGTTGAGTTAGAAAAGCAGAAATTAGGAATTATGAGACTAAAATAAAGGAATGTACGTTGATGATAATCACAGACTGGAATATGTCAACTTTTACTAACATTTCAACAACACTTCCATTTGTTTTACAATGCTATAAAATATAATAAGACCCAAAATTAATGAAAGTAGAGATTTGTACTTGGCAAAGAGCGTTGGAATCAATCATGTTATTATGGGGAATTAAAAACAACATGGTATAGGACAAATGAGGACAACATGGGGACAACATGGGAAAACAGAGGACAACATGAGACAACATGCGGGCAACATGGGGGCTACATGAAGACAACATGAGGACAACATGGGGACAACATGAAGACAACATGCGGGCAACATGAGGGCAACATGAGGACAACATGAGGACAACATGGGGACAACATGAAGACAACATGAAGACAACATGAGGACAACATGAAGACAACATGAAGACAACATGAGGACAACATGAGGACAACATGAAGACAACATGAAGACAACATGAGGACAACATGAAGACAACATGAAGACAACATGAGGACAACATGAAGACAACATGAAGACAACATGAGGACAACATGAAGACAACATGAGGACAACATGAAGACAACATGAAGACAACATGAAGACAACATGAAGACAACATGAGGACAACATGAAGACAACATGAAGACAACATGAGGACAACATGAAGACAACATGAGGGCAACATGAGGACAACATGAAGACAACATGAAGACAACATGAGGGCAACATGAAGACAACATGAGGACAACATGAGGACAACATGAAGACAACATGAGGGCAACATGGGGGCAACATGAAGACAACATGAAGACAACATGAGGGCAACATGAGGGCAACATGAAGACAACATGAAGACAACATGAAGGAACATGAGGACAACATGAAGGACACATGAGGGAACATGAGGACAACATGAAGACAACATGAGGGCAACATGGGGGACAACATGGGGGGCAACATGAGGACAACATGAGGGTAACATGAGGACAACATGAAAACAAATGAGGGCAACATGAGGACAACATGAAGACAACATGGGGCAACATGAAGGACAACATGAGGACACATGAGGACCAATGAAGACAACATGAGGGCAACATGGAGGCAACATGAGGACACATGAGGACAACTGAGGGCAACATGAGGAACATGAGGCAACATGAGGGACAACATGAGGCAACATGGGAAACATGAGGACAACATGAGGGCAACATGAGGACAACCTGAGGGCAACATGAGGACAACATGAGGGACAACATGAGGGAACATAAGACAACATGAAGACAACATGAGGGCAACATGAAGACAACATGAGGACAAGGATGAGGACCACATGAAAGACAACATGAGGGCAAACATGGGGGCAACATGGGGCAACATGAGGACAACATGAGGACAACATGAGGGCAACATGAGGGCACACATGAGGGCAAACATGAGGGCAACATGAGGACAACATGAGGACAACATGAGGGCAACATGAGGGCAAATGGAAGACAACATGAGGACAACATGAAGACAACATGAAGGACAACATGAGGACAACATGAAGACAACATGAGGGGCAACATGAAGACAACATGAGGGCAATAGGGTTTAAAACGTTGCTTATAAGTGGAGATGCAGTAGTTGTAGCCTTAGTTAGAATCACAAAAACTACAACGAGTTTTACTGAGTTAAAAAAAATGAATTTTTCACCCAGGTCAGTAAATATAAAAACGCAGACTGAGAGAAAACTTAGGCAGCACCTACAGAAGTTGACTTCTCAGAATTGTATCCGGGGGGGATCTCAGCAGGACTGGAGAGTTCAGTTACCCCTGCGTTGCCTCCTCTTCAGGCTCTTTCCTAGGAGCTGTTGCCGGCGGCAACTTCAGAGGCTGCGGCTCCTCTTCATCTCGAGAGCCTTTTCAGTTTCTCAACGCGTGGCCGGCGTCTCTCAGAGCGGTCGCAAATCGAAGACCTTCTGCCTCCGACTCTCTCTTCAGACGGTCGAGTGTAGAGCTTGAAGGACCAGAACTTCTGGAGGAACCTAGAGTCTAGAATAGCGATAGACCCATTTATCGTCTGGTTGATATATCAGCCGATAGTTACGCTTAACGTGTATCGCCGATAGTTCCCCCCCCCCCCCCCGGCATTTTCTGACAAGGTCCACAGGCAGCTTGTGTAGCTGGAGACGCTGCAGCACACGTGTCTTAAATTACAAATCAAGTATTTATCTCAATGGCTACTTTTCAGTTTTTTTTTTTTTTTAAGTATTTAACCTTGTGTTGTCTTCCCGTCAACCATGGTCGCTTTTTTTCAACAATACTATGCTTTTTCCAACATTTATGTCCCTTTTCAATGTTGTGGGTGCCTTTTTTTTATGTTTTTGGTGTGTTTTCCAAAGGTTTTCGATATTTTTAATGTCTACTTTGACGGCCCATTTTTTACGTGACAGATAGAATAATTTTTTTTTTCTGAAAACGAGTCAATTTGACCAAGGACAACATGAGGGTTAAATGTGTTGAAACAGGACATTTAGTGATTATGTCTCTCTTATAATATGTCGGCAAGCAATGCATCACCAAGGCTGTGTGTGTAGATGTGTAGATGTGCAGAGCACCATCCACATGATGCACATTGCACACTTCATTTGGGCGATATATGAATGGAAGATGATTGCAGAAGTGACACTGATCTGGGTCTTTGGGTATCATCTTGAAAGAAACGGCAGAGCAGATTGCAAAAACAAAGCCAGCGTGGCAGGGTTTAAATGTTTAGGATGTAAATGGAGGGAGAAAAAGCAGTCTTGGCTCCAAATATCTGCGCAAGAAAATCGGCACCCCGCATCTGTAAGAATAATAATAATAATTAAAAAACTATTTATAGATATTTTACATGATGTTCTTTACTTGCTTTTATGATCTTACCTGTAGCACTTGAGATTTGTTTGAACGTAAAGTGCATTATTAGTATTATTATTAATCAGCAAAGGCTGATGGGAAATATAATCGGCAACGGCACTAAAATCCAATCGGTCGATCCCTAATCTAGAAGCTTTTAGCTTCGGTTTTACATCCTGCCCTCATTTTGAGTCAAAGGGGCTTCTGGATCAGACTTGGACCTTTTACCACCTGGGGGGCATTAGTTCGCCATGATTGGACTGTAATGAAGTCGCTTTCAGCGCAGAATAAAGTAGTGTAGGTGTGAAGGCTTTCAGGACTAATTGTTCCCATTTCACCCACACACCTTCAGAGGCTGGAGCATAAAAGCAGAGTGCCTACAAATGTCACGATCTACTTTATTCAATATTATTTCACATGAAAGAAGCAAAAGCATAAAAGCAGCAAAAGAAAACAGTCAGAAAATGTGCACTTTGCTTTGAAGAATATAATGATTAAAGTTGTCCTGACTCACATATATGCTTTCATTCCAACACACTGGTATTGATATTTGAGAAACTGTAGGACAGGGAGCATGCCTTGGATACACTTACTTTGTCTTTGCTCACATCCTTCAACTCTCTACACATACAGAACATGAGATGTCTGACGGGGATTTAAATGGAAATGGCCTTTCGGTCCATTTATTGCTATGGCTCAGACACATGGAAGAAAATAAGAGGTACATAATTGAAGTGTGGAAGTAAAAGAGAGGTATTATAATTGAAGCTATGGAAGCAAATAAAAGATGTAAGTAATTGAATTTTAACAGCCATGAATACTTACATGTTATTTATTTTATTTTGAAAACCATAGCTGTATTTATTTGTTCTCAGTTCAATTTTATGAAATTTAAATATGAGATTTCTTGATTTGGAATTACAAAAGCTGATTTTGAATCTATTATCTTTCCAGTGGTCACAAATACCAATCCAAAAGTTCACGTTTCATTCAGAATGTCCTTGTTTCTGACGGTACTCACACCCAAAGAGACCAAAACCAGGTTTATGTCAGGTGCAAGGAAGGTCTTTTTTCAGCCACAGCTGTCATTGTTCCCTCTCTCCTTCTGTTCCTCTCCTGTCGTCTCCAGCCACAGAGACCTGAAGCCGGAGAACTTGTTGTTAGACGAGAAGAACAACTCAGGATAGCAGACTTTGGACATGGCGTCTCTGCAGGTCGGGGACAGTCTGCTGGAGACAGCTGCGGGTGAGTGCAACAAGTCCCAAACCTTTATTTTTTTAATGTTTTGTCTTTTTCCAGACATTCCAAATAAAAATTATTCCCAAACAAGCTCTCAAATAACATCTTGAAGCTCGTCTCTGAGTCCAGACACAGGTAATGCACGATTAACTGTTGTAGTTAGGAGCAACGCTCAAATTATTTGATGTTTTTGTTCTTTAAAAAAAAAACACAATCTCATGTTGAACACAAAGTTACGCCCTTGACGCAGGTGGTGCCCCCAAAATGACTCAAAGGTGCGGCGGCGAAGCCTCGTAATGTTAGCAGAAACCTCGTTAATGAAAGCAGCACACGGTACCACGTGAGCGTTGTTGTGTAAAGATGCTGTGAGTGTGGACACAGTAGTAGAACGCTTTCAGTATGGGGGGTCCTGGTTGTTGGTTCCAGGCTCTTGAAAGCTGCGTAGGGTCCCGGCTGCTCCCGTGTGTCCGCTCACCACAGCGTCACACCGTCAGGCGTGTGGAGCAGCTGACGCTCGACCGAGAGAGAGAGAGGAACATGGAGTTACTGGGCAACATGTTGCTCATTAGTCCTCATTATGATTCAATACAGGCAGCGGAAGCCCCGACGTAATGCGGCGGAGTTGGGTTTTGTCAATTCTCTGAAAAAAATGCAATTTCACACGTCATTTTGGATTGTTTGTTATCACCATATCTGTGTCTAAAAATTGAGAACACGCCAAGAAGATAATAAATACATAACACTCAACAAGCTTAAAGACAAAACTCGTAAAGAATTATCCGACTGCAATCATTCGATCTGAGAAAAGCCTTTTAGTTTGTTTTTGATGATTTTACGTTCTTGTGCGGTGCTGCCAAAATGGCTGGGTTCTGCACCGGAACCTTATAACGGCAGGGAAAATCCTTCATAGATATCCTTCATTATAGAGTATATATATATTACATATAAAAATACCCTTGTCACATGACCAATTAATATTTCCTTGACGACTATCCCAAATTCTGATACCATGGAACACAGCACTGATTTTTTATTTTTATTTTTTTTGTCTCAGACTGAGCCTCTAGAAAAATACACAATTGGGTATACAAAGTGAAACGAATAATGAAGTGATATTTTATAAAGCAGATACATTGTGTTGTCTATCTTATCCAAATATTCATATATTTATGAGTGATGTTTCTGTGCTGTATTCTGATAAAATTCCCTGAATAGTCATAAAATTTAGATTCGGGTAGTCCACTCAGCATTACGGGATGGGAGAAGAACGTGCTCTGGTGTATCTGCATTTCTTAAAACCAATCACAAATCGTTGTGGGCGGGGCCTAAGCGGCGGACGGAAGCACGGTGCCGCTGCTGATGCTAGTCTAGGACAGGACGTTGTTTTGGTGGAACATGAAGTTCAGAAGTAGTTTTAGTCGTCAACAGAGACTCTGATGGACAGATAGTTAGCTAGCTGTCTGGATTTACCCTGCAGAGACTGAGGACCAGGTAACCATAGTCCTCAGATTGGACAGATAGTCTAGCTTTGCGTCTGGATTTACCTGCAGAGACCTGAGGACCAGGTAACCATAGTCCTCAGATTGGACAGATAGTCTAGCTTGCTGTCTGGATTACCCTGCAGAGACCTGAGGACAGGTAACAATAGTCCCAGAAATCAGCCGCAGGTTAGAGCACCAACACAGAGACAGAGGACGGGGAAAAAACACGGAAGTGGAACTTCGTCAGTGTAGGCTACCAAACAGTACTGAGTCCGTGTGTCAGATTCTCTCCACACCTCAGCGCTGCAGACAGGTTTCATGAAAGAACCTCTGCTGGATCCTGTAAATATCTCCTGGACATGTCGCTCGAGCAGGAAGGAGGAACATTAGCTCGGTGTAATTAGATTGCAGTAAGTGTCCTTGATGCGAGTGTGTTTGAGGAGTTCACATCGAATGGTTTTCATACATTAGCATAATTAAGTAGGATGCTGGCAGTGATGGAGTGTGTTTACTGTGGGAGACGCGCTTCAATAGCAACGCTGTCAGAAAGCCGAGCTCTCTGCTTCATTTGCTGAGAGAATCTCACCGAGTGAGATTGTTCCATCACTCAGAAGACGCACGGATCTCCGACCACGTGGGAAAATCAGAAACATTTGTTAAAATCCCCCTCCACTAAAGATGTGTGTTATCTTCATGCTTCATGTCATGCTTAAATGTCCATTTTACTCTAATGACTATTTCTGGGCACAGTTTGTTGCTAAAAGAGGCGTTTTCACATTTGTCTCTCAAGTTGGAGATCAGGGCTTTCCTTTAGTAGCCTGGAGTGTTGAACAACGTCAAAAGTGTTGAAAAAAAGGGACAAAAACATAAGAAAAAGTTAAAAACATCGATAAAAAACTTTAGCG
Organism: Etheostoma spectabile; assembly: GCF_008692095.1. NCBI lineage: Eukaryota > Metazoa > Chordata > Actinopteri > Perciformes > Percidae > Etheostoma > Etheostoma spectabile. Next base: position 23,359,572 of record NC_045733.1, on the reverse strand, counting down.
GTGGTCACATTTAAAAAATGGTATGTTACCAACAGGGTGAAGTATCACACGGGAATGTAGCTCGGGGCGTTTCATTTTGAGTTACATAACAGCGACTTAGCTAACAAAGAAATTATCCACATAAAAGTCAAGCAATGAAGGTCTTGTATTTTCCTGGATTCCGGGGAAAGTGGTCATGTCCTTCTTCAGAGAAGGTTGTGCTTACGTGTCACCTGCGTTGTGGTTCTCCAGCTGGTTGAGTGCGTGGTGTTGTGTACGCTGCGAGGCCTTCCTCATAACCTCCTGTTGTGGCTCTTCCCCAGATATCGCACTACGCCTGCCCAGAGGTCATCAGGGTAAGTGCTGTGTTCCTTTCATTCAGTAATAGCACTCTCCACCATGGCTCTTACATCACTGCCCCTCATTCTGCAGTCATTCACTCCCTGCTCCTGCGGTCTTTGGACCTTTCCTTCCTCCCCCCCTCGCCACTCAGTTCGAATACCTCTGTGCACACTTAGAAGAAAAGCTATCTGTCACGCAGTCTTGCATTTGTTTTGTCTATTTTGTTCCCTTATTTCCTTATTTTGTCTTATGGGAAAGCAAACAAGCGTATGTTTGGTTTGAACTGCGGTTAATTTTCAACTGGTCCTATTTTGACAGATGGGAACAACAAGACTCAGACTCAGATCAGATTTAGATTTAGACTCAGATAGATCAGATTTAGATTTAGACTCAGATTAGATTTAGACTCAGATCAGACTCAGACTCAGTAGACTCAGATTAGATTAGACTCAGATTTAGACTCAGATTCAGATTCAGACTCAGACTGCAGACTCAGATTCAGACTCAGATTAGACTCAGACTCAGATTTAGACTCAGACTCAATATTTAGACTCAGACTAAGACATTAAACTTAGATTTAGATTTAGACTCAGATTCAGATTCAGACTCAGATTAGACTCAGACTCAGACTCAGATTTAGACTCAGATTCAGACTACGATTAGACTCAGACTCAGATTAGACTCAGACTAAGACTCAGATTTAGACTCAGACTAAGACTCAGACTCAGACATAGACTCAGACTTAGATTTAGACTTGTCTTTATTTATGCTTTTCAGATGACTCTGCAAGGAAATTGGAATTTCCAGCATCAGTTTAGCATGAATACAGTATAGAAGCAGTATAATATTACAATAATAACAGTAATAATAACAATAATAATAATAATATAACAATTAGAACCTATGGCTATAAAAATACATAAAAAGCATTCCCATTAATTTAAATCTTTGACATTGGTTCAGCATTAAGCGGCAAAACACAGCTGCGATGGAAGGTAAAAGGACAATTGTGCAGCTTGTAAATCAAAATTCATAAAAGTGCTTGTTTTGTATTGACCAACTCGGATTAATATTCTAAGCGTCTGACAACTTTATAGAAAGGATTTCTAAGGAGGTCGACCTTTCTGTTAAAGAGCAGGATCCTTTTTTAAAACATTAAAAACGTTCCCAAGGTAGTGTAACGCCAGTGAATGTTTGCGTTACTAATAACTAGTCGTGATACATACTAGTACTGTCGAGGCGTGGATAGAGTCAGAGCAGGAGACGGCCTCGACGGTAACTCGGGCCATTGCTTTAATCACACTTCTTTGCAGAGTCGAACAGCTTAAAACTCATCACATACATGCCCAGTATTATCTAATCCCTCCGCAACTGTTAAAAGAACTACAGGCAGGGTAGGCCTACAACATGTTAAATAGCCCTGGTTAAATTAAGGAAACACAATACACTGTGAAGTTATAACTGATAGCAGAAACACTACAAACGGTCATTTGTAACTAAATGTTCACAAAATAAATCCCATCTTACATTTTCCCTTTCTTCAGATGAAATGTCCCCTCAATAAAATCTCATCTCACCAGTAGCATTGGCTAAACCCCACCAGACTCCATGCAAATAAACAGTCATTTTAGCATCTAGAATACGCTCGTTTCAAAGAGGAGAGTCCGATGATTTCAGGTTGACAACATTTTATTCAGACAGTGAACCACACTCTCATGCAAAGGGAGCCGCCTGTTGTACACACACACACACACAACACACACACACACACACACCACACACCACACACACATCACACACACAACACACACAACACACACACACACACACACACACAGCACAACGAGAATGACTCCTGAACATCAGAATAACTGCTTTTTATATACATATTCTTCTTTGTCCTCACACGTTTCAGTCTTTCTATTTCTTGGGGCGGAGTTACTTCACACTACTCCTTACATGGAAAACACTTAATAGATAATAATAGATAATAATAGAAATATAATAATAATAGATTCACACATCTAGTCTTTTCTAACTGTGGGACAGGGTTACCTCAAAACTAAATAAAGACGCTCAGAAAAGATGAAATACATTTGACAACATGCATGCTTAAATATTCCACCTATCAGTCATTTTTTGGAAATGACAGTACAGTAGATGAAGAAGGTTTTGTACATCCGAAAAAAGAAAATTCAAAGACATCCCAAAATAACTCCTGCAATGCAGTCAGCAGAGCAAATGCTGATGTTGCGTTGCAGGTCCATGCACATGGGCGTGTTTTTCCATTAAGCGCAGCGAGGAGCCGAAGCTCCCAGCAGTCAGAGTGATGTACAGTGTGTGTAAAACAGAGACGAATGGAGAGTTTATGTGTCTCATCCCTGTCTCTGTCTCTGTCTCTGTCTCTGTCCGTCTCAGGGGGAGAAGTACGACGGGAGGAAAGCGACGCGTGGAGCTGTGGAGTATCCTGTTTGCACTGTTAGTGGGTGAGTGACTGGACAGCTGTAAATAAGGGACCTTGTTCCCTAAAGTGGAGATTTATACTAAAACAGACTTTGATTTGATTGTCCAACTTATAAGTCCCGCCCCCAAAGCCATGCTGTCTGTTTTAGCAAAACATCAGCTACGTTTTATCATGTGTCCATCATTTTCACTGAATCAAACATTCAACAACAAAGTGTTCTAGATAAAATGGCTCCCGTCTCCGTCACATGATCACTGTGGGACAGGTTGTAATAGAGCTCATGTTCCAGCTGATAGCGACATATGAATTAACAACCAGCTATCGCTATGACAATGCTGGTTCAACTTGTCTTTTATTGTCCCTCCGGCACCGCTGAGAGACTCTTTGTCGAGACATGTCTCTCTGTCTGAGCGTCTTCCATTTCCATTTGGAGAAAAAACAATTGGTAAAATAATTTCATAAAAAAAGAGAGAGGACAAATGTACAAAAAAAGTGATTCAAATGTGAACAACTGTAAAATAAAGTGAAAAAAAATTTCAAAAAATGACAATCGTAAAAAAAAAGATTAAAAAATTAAAAAAAAAAAACATTTCAAAAGGCTCAGAAAAAGTCTACGAACGTTGAAAAAAGTGACAAAATCATTGGGGGAATGCCGCAGAATGGTTGACAAAAACAACCATAACCTTGATAAAAGGGTTTTCATTCGAAATTTTGACTCAGAAAAAAAAAAGAAATTTAGGTTGGCCGGGGAAGACAACACGAGGGTTAAATCCCAAACGTGGGTTTTGGACCTCGGTCCGGACCTTTAGGTGTAAAAACAACTTTAAATGCAGAATGAACTCTTTAACTTGTGAACCCGATGAAGAGAAGTCTCTGAAAATGTTTGGACACAAACACACGAGTGGGATTGAAAGGGAACATCCAAATACTTCATATGACGGGAACTTGTGTGTGTTATAAATACATAAATCTTAAATCTGGTGTTCTGGAAGCATCCCTCGTGTGTGTGAGGAACGAGTGGATGCTGTAACAGACCTCCTCTTCTGTACATGCAGTGCGTGTTCTCTAACCAGGGGGGGTTGAATTAAAGATGGATGCTGGAAACACACTGTGTACCAATAAAACATTAAACAAAACACATTATAAATTAAAAGAGTTCAGAAATGAAAATGTCCTGCCTAACTCACACGCCGTTACCACGGTACAATGTGTTCATCTTTTCTCTTCAAACATATGGAGTTTAGAAATAGTGCAGCGCTCGTTTAAAATGAGCAGGTGCTTGGCTCCTCTGTTTCTCCAGAACCATGTACCCCCCAAAATACCACTCAGGACCCAAAGTGCTGGTACGATATAGTGTCTGGCTTTTGTCTTTATATCTAGTGTTGGCAAAAAAAAATAGCTATTTAGGCTATGTTCACACTGTCATGCTGCCTAACGCTCATTTTTTCTGCACTAAACTTAACCGTAGTGTCCGCCAAAATGGGCGGCAAGCTCTCGGTGCTCTGGCACTAGAGCCCAACCGATATACGGAGGATATTGGGCATTTGACAAACTATAGGTACTGGCATTATAATGGCTGATAAAAAAAGTTTATATACTGTATATCAGGGCTGTAGTACTCGAGTCCAGTCTTGGGCTCAAGTCCGTTTTTCTAGCTCGGACTGTCGGACTCGCTAGTATTTGGACTCAGACTGGTCTCGGACTCGCAGTATATGACTCAGACTTGTCTCGGACTCGCTAGTATATGGACTCGGACTTGTCTCGGACTCGCTAGTATTTGGACTTGGCCACTGGTCTTGCCAGATCTGGCTTTTGGTGGCCGAGTCCAGGTGTCTTTATTTGTTGATAATAAATGGAGGGGAAAGTGAAACCCAAAATGATTGTCTTGATACTGTCATGCATAAGACCTTTATTCGTCCTGGACTCGGTCTTGACTCGGACTCTAACCTTTTTGGACTCGGTGTTGTCTTGGACTCAACTCTTTGGACTCGGTCTTGACTGGGACTCGACTAGTCCTGGTCTTGGTCTTGTCTTGGACTCAAACCTTTTGAGATGATTCTCATGCAATAACACATAGTGCCAGTTACCACGCTAGCCCTCAACACACGTTACCAACAGATATGGAGAGACCAGATGTGTGCAGCGTAGTAGGCTGAAAAACGCTGTTTCCGGAAGGATGTTGGATAATCTAAAAAAATCAGAAGAAATGCATGTTGGGAAGTTGATTAACGTCTCAGTTTTTCATTGTGTGTGAAGCGGGGGACATGGCGTCATTCAGCACACACACATCCACTCACATTAAATTAGTCAACAAACTCAACAACAGTTCCAAAAAACAAAAACCACTCTGAACTCGCACATGCACTGACACCCCCCCCCCCACACACACACACCACACACACACACACACACTTACTTACTAATATAACACACCAACAAATACACTGAAATTCTGTGCAATTTCATTAGAGTGCTATATATAGTTATATTTAACACTTAACCACTTAATTTCCTTACAGGGCAATATTAATATTTAATCACTTAATCTCATTTGTGCAATATTATACTCCGGACACCGTTTATACTGATACACCATAACTATATTATTGCATAATGTGTGTACAAACCCTTATCTTTCTATATTTCATATGTGCACATAGCCGCTCTTAGGAACTGTGCATCCCCTTCTTTTTTTTCTTCTTCTGACTAGTTGCATTTTATATAGTCTATTTTAAATTTGGTTTGACACTGGAAAGGTTTTGCTTCAATCTCGTTGCACAGGTACTGCACTTGTGTATAATGACAAGTAAAGCTTTCTATTCCACTCTACAACTATGCCGGCCCTCATCTCAGCAGCGTTATAACGCGACGGTGACAAAAGGAGCAGCAGAGGCGGAACTGTCTGGCACCATGCGTGCTCTGCTCTTGAATTAGATGCAGCGCGTAACACAGTCATCATGAAGAGAAAATCTCTCCAATCGTGTGTTTTTGATTACCAACGCAGCGTCGTGGCCATCTGGCTCCGTCCTGCTCCTCTCAATGAGGAGGGAAACTGGATCAGTCATAACGTCACTGAGCGCGCTCCCAGCTGTGAGCAGAGGCCGGGGGCGGCTGGCTGCGATGCAAACCGCTTCATCATCGGCTGACAGTACTGTGTGTTAACATAGAATATATATATATCTAGTTAGATTATAGTATAGACATGTCATATATGCTCACAAACTGCTTGATGTCTTCTTCTTCCAAATCAAGAGGACTATCTCCCCTTGAAAAATCCCAGACATCGTTTGTACATGCAGCAATTACGACTAGAGAGGTTACAGATACCTTATCAGTAAAGCCTCCGAGACTGACTAAATGCTGGTATTGGTATCGGAAAAGTACTGGAGTTCATGCTCCAATCTGATATCACGTAATTTAGAACCCAGGAAAATCTTACTTAAAGTTGTTGTTATGTTCATTGTCAAAGTGGAGAGTAAACGCCATCACTAACGGGGACGTTGTTAGAGCGTCCTTGGTGGACAGACTATGCAACACCATCACTAACAGGACGTTGTAGAGCGTCCTCTGGTGGGACACACTATGCAAACGCCATCACTAACAGGGCGTTGTTAGAGCGGTCCTCTGGTGGACAGACTATGCAACGCCATCACTAAGGGGACGTTGTAGAGCGTCCTCGGTGGACAGACTGCAAACCCCTCACTAACGGGGACGTTGTAGAGCGTCCTCTGGTGGACAGATAGCAACGCCATCACTAACAGGGAGTTGTAGAGCGGACCTCGGTGGACAGACTATGCAACGCCATCACAACAGGGACGTTGTAGAGCGTCCTCTGGTGGACAGACTATGCAACGCCATCACTAACAGGGACGATGTAGAGGTCCTCTGGTGGACAGGACTGTTTTAATATTTTTTTTTAATATTAAAAAATGATTATTTATCATTTATCAGAATCATTATTTGTCATTATAAATGATTCTGATCAATGAACATTTATATATTAATTTTGTTTTTATCGGGCATTATAAATGCAGATACGATAGTCGGGCTAGATATCTGGTTGTATGAAATGTTTTACACACAAACAATGCCTGAATGAAGACTGAAGACGATTTGAAAATGTGAAGGAGACCTAGAAGTCCTCGGTGTCTCCAGTGAGGACGATGAGTGGACTACCAAGGGGAATAAACAGCTGAGGGTTATGAGAATATGAGAGCGTTTCTATTGTTCAGTATGCAAACTGAATAACGTCATAATGAACTAGTCAGCAACATACACAGCATCCAGATACACCAGAGTGGTAGAACCCGACACTGAAGATCTCCTCTGTAAACGTCAAGTCCCAATGTCTAGGGGTAACGAGATGCAACATAAGTGTGCCCCCCCCCCCCCCCCACCACACACACACACACACACACAAAAGACAAAAGAAAGCTTCAACTTCTACAAGAAAAACGGGGAAAAGATAACAAAAAAAACTAGCAACACCAAACTGCTAGGATCACTTCCTCAATCTTAAATCGCATCACTCGTTATACCGAGGACACATGTTGGGAAATGACATAGTGAAGAGAGAGAGGGGAGAGTCTTGTCCAATGGGGGCTTTAAAATGGCTCTCGTCCTCCTGGCGACCAATCAGGAGACAGCAATCACCTTGCTGGACCAGTCCGGTGTGCGCACCTGTTCATCATATTCTGTGGTTAGGAGATCCCTACTATAGAGGGTGAGAGACACAAAAATGACCCCAGGGTCATAAAAAAACCTGTGTGACTGTGAGATGCCAGTGTTGTCTCTCTCTCCTTCCTCCAGGGCGCCTGCCTTTCGACGACGACAACCTGAGGAATCTTATGGAGAAGGTGAAGCTGGGAGGTTTCCACATGCCTCACTTCATCCCTCCGATTGTCAGAACATTCTGCGCGGTATGATTGAAGTGGACGCCGAGCAAAGGGCTCACGGTAAGCTGCTCGCCGGCCGGGAGATACTCACCAGCAGACTCGTTATTTATTATCTTATTAGGACAATGCAACTTAATGACATTTCTGTAATGCGCCAGTGTTAGCCAATATGGCTCTTTTTCACACGTGTAGTCCTACCTAGGATGCATGTCTTTTATGGTGGGAAAGAAACCGGAGCACCGGAAGGAAACCCACGCAAACCACGGGGAGAACACACGAACTCCCACACCGAAAGGCCGGAGTTTACGACCCGGAACTACCCAAGACCTTCCTCTATGAGGCAGAAGTGCTACCCTCTTAGGGCCACCAGTGCTGCTACTTGCGCCCGGCTTTGCCGTTGCTCAGTCTGGGCGGCGCCTCCGGACTGTCGGGCTAAATTTAGCCAAGTGCACCGTGACTGGCACTTGCAGCATCCGCGCTCTTGCATCACATCTTTTCATCCAGGGTTCCACGGATGTGTTCCAGCTCTAGAATAGAAACCTGACAAAACATAACAAAGGGTGTATTTAGATAATGTGCTTTCACTTATTTTTCCCCCTGCCAGTTTTTTGAAACTGGTTTGGAAATAAACAGCTCCAAATGTCGGCGTGTCTCATAAAAGAGTAACTCATAACAATGTATTCATGTTTTAGCTTTACATGGATGCTTACCCAAATTATCTTTGGATCTGTTACACAAGTGAAACAGGGTCCTTGTTGCAGTCAGAGTAGTTTTGAATGTCTTGTACGGATGGGGAGTACCACGGAATCCAAACGGAAGACTCATGAACCTCATCATGCATGTAGAGTCTTGAAGTAGTTGGAAGGAACGGTGCGAGCTTTGAAAGTAATTTGACATTGCAGCCAATTCAACTCAATTGTCGTTACAGTACCATAGCGCCAAATCACCAGTTATCTCATTAGCAGGTTAGACCGGACTCTGAGGATGTTATTTATCTCCCAGGGTCTTTCGTTAAAGAGCGGTCTAGACCGGACCTCTGGTTTACTTATCTCCCAGGTCTTTACATAAGAGCAGGTCTAGACCCCGGACTCGCGGATGTTATTATCTCCCGGGTCTTTCCATAAAGGAGGAAGGTCTAGACCAGGATCTGGATGTATTTATGCTCCCAGGTCTTTCCATAAAGAGCAGGTCTAGACCGGACTCTGGGATGTTATTTATCTCCCAGGTCTTTATAAAGAGAGGTATAGACCGGACTCTGGGATGTTATTTATCTCCAGGTCTCTTTCCATAAGGCAGGTCTAGACCAGGACTCTGGGTGTATTTATATCCCAGGTCTTTCCATAAAGAGGAGGTCTAGACCAGGACTCTGGGATGTGAGTTAATCCAGGTCTTTCCAAAAAGGCAGGTCTAGACCGGACTCTGGGATGTTATTTACTCCCAGGGTTATTTTCATAAAGAGCGGTCTAGAACGGACTCTGGGATTCGTTATTATTCTCCAAGGTCTTTCCCTAAAGAGCCGGTCTAGACCAGGACTCTGGGATGTTATTATTTCCCAGGTTATTTCCATAAAGAGCAGGTCTAGACCGGACTAAGGGACTGTTATTTTCCCAGGTCTTTCATAAAGAGCAGGTCTAGACCGGACTCGGGATGTTTTTATCTACCAGTCTTCCATAAAGAGAGGTCTAGACCAGGACTTGGGATGTTATTTATCTACCAGGTCTTTCCATAAAGAGAAGGTCTAGACGGATCTGGGTGTATTATCTCCCAGGTCTTTCCATTACAGAGACAGGTCTGACCAGGACTCTGGTATGATTTTATCTCCAGTCTTTCCACTAAAGACGAGGTCTAGACGCCAGAATCTGGGCCCCATGTTTTTATATCCAGTTCTTTCCCTACAAGGCAGGTAGACCGGGACCTGGTATGTTATCTTATCTCCCAGGTCTTTCCATAAAGAGCAGGTCAGAACAGACTCTGGATTTTATGTATCTCCCAGGTCTTTCCATAAAGAGAGGTCTAGACCGGACTATGGGAGGTTATTTATCTCAGGTCGTCAATAAAATGCAGGTCTAGACCAGAATCTGGTGGTGTATTTATCTCCCAGGTCGTTTCCCTAAGAGCAGGTCTAGGACCGGACTCTGGTGTTATTTAATCTCCCAGGTCTTTCCCATAAAGAGCAGGTGTAGGACCCGGATCTGGGATGTTAGTTACTCCCGTTTCATAAAGAGCAGGTCTAGACCAGACTCTGGATGTTATTGATCTCCAAGGTTCTTCCATTAAAGAGAAGTCTAGACCGGACTCGGGATATTATTTACGCCAGGTCTGTCCATAAGAGCAGGTCTAGACCAGGACTCTGGGATGTCATTTTATCTCCCGGGTCTTTCCAAAAGCGCAGGCTAGACCGGGACTCTGGGATGTTATTTATCTCAGGTCTTTGCCATAAAGCAGGTCTAGACGGGGGACTCTGGGATTTTATGTATATCCCAGGTATTTCCATAAAGAGCAGGTCTAGACCGGACTCGTGGGGATGTATTTATCTCCCAGGTCTTCATAAAGAGCAGGTCTCAGACCGGACTCTGGGATGTTATTGATCTCCAAGGGTCTTTCCAAAAGAGACGGTCTAGACACCCAGGACATTGGGATGTTATTTATCTCCAGGTCTTTCAATAAAAGCAGTCTAGACGGACTCTGGGATGTTATTTATCTCCCAGGTTTTCCATAAGAGCAGTCTAGACCGGACTCTGGGCTGTATTTATTCTCCAGCGTCTTTCCATCAAGCAGGTCTAGAAACCAGACTCTGGGCATGTTATTTATATCAGGTCTTTCATAAAGAGCAGGTCGGAGACCAGACTCTGGGAGTTATTTATCTCCCAGGTCTTTCCAAAAACGAGCAGGTCTAGACAGGACTCTGGGGTGTGATGTATATCCCGGGCTTCTCCATAAAAGAGCAGGTCTAGACGGAGCTCTGGGATGTTATTATATCCCAGGTCTTCCATAAAGAGCAGGTCGAGACAGGATCTGGATGTTATTTATCTCCCAGGTCTTTCCATAAAGAGCAGGTCGCGGACCAGGACTCTGGGATGTTTTTATCTCCCAGGTCTTTCCATAAAGAGCCAGGTCTAGACCAGGACTACTGGGATGTTATTGATCTCCCAGGTCTTCCATAACGAGCAGGTCTAGACCGGATCGGGATGTATATCTCCCAGGTCTTTCCAAAAGAAGCAGGGCTCTTGAGTGTTCCACATATGAATAAAAGGACAGTCATTCATGTTTTTTTCTCTCTTCTTTGTGTTACAGTTTTAGAGCAGATCCCAGAAGCACACGTGGTACCGTAAGTTATCCAACTTTAACGCTCTATGTTGAGTGTAAGGTGTGCCATGTCCACATGACCACGTTTTTTAACTCTTTCAGCTGGTCCAGTATAGAGTACGTTTAGGGACCATAAGGTATAAATAAAAGAGCACTTCAGATTACCAGTATTAGGGGACCACTAGGTCTAATCAAAGAGACTTCAATACAGTATTCGGGACCACTAAGGTCTATATAAAAGAGACTTCAGAGACAGTATTAGGGACCACAAGGTCAATATAAAAGAGATTCGAATCCAGGTATTTAGGGACCACAACGGTCTATATACAAGAGACTTCAGATACAGTATTAGGGACCACTAAGGTCTATATAAAAGAGACTTCAAGATACAGTATTAGGGACCATAAGGTTATATAAAAGAGACTTCAGATTCAGTATTAGGACACTAAGGTCTATTAAAAAGAGCTTTAGATTAGATACAGTTTAGGGACCACTAAGGTCTATATAAGAGACTTTCAGTACAGTATTGGGGACCACTAAGGTCTATATAAAGAGATCAGATAAAGTATAGGACCACTAAGGGTCGATATAAACGAGACTTCAGATACAGTATTAGGGGACCACTAAGGTTCAATATAAAGAGACCTTCAGTTTACAGTATAGGGAACACTCAGGTCTATATAAAAGAGACTTCAGATACAGTTATTAGGGACCATAAGGTCTATATAAAAGAGACTTCAGAACAGTCTTAGGGGACACTAAGGTTCTATATAAAAGAGACTGGCAGAGTACAGTATTATGGCCCCTAAGGTCTATATAAAGGAATCAAAGAGAAACATGCATGGGACTTTAAGTCAATGTTTGTTTGGGTCTTTAATGTGAAGGGAAGTCGGAGCTCAGTAGCAGATATCTGTAGGTTACCGCTGAGTCGTGTGGTTGAAGAGCATGGAAGAACGAGCCGGAGCCGGAGGCAGGCCCGTCCCGAGGAAAGGTGCCATCAGGACCCTGGCCGCACAGAGGAGATCGACCCGACGTCCTGGAGAGAATGACATCCCTGGGCTGCTTCGAGACAAGGAGACAGCTGACCAAAGACCTGCTGTCTGAGGAAGTGAGTGAGGCCGAGGAAGAAGAAGAGAAAACAGAAATATTATATTTACTACTATATATTTGGATGTGCAAGTCTAGTTGCAAGCGTAGGGTGGTTCAAAAAGCCAATATTCGTACATGTTGTTGGTGTCTTTTACTAGGAATATAACAGATGTACAGTCATTGTACTGTATAAAATGATCTCTTTGTGATGAGTTCTTCTGGCTAGAGGATTATGAAAAAGAACTTTTTTATTTTTATTTGCCAAGCTCTGGGAAAAGACCCAATAACAAGCGGTGTGACAATAATCTATAAATTTTGTGAAATGTAATAATATTGAACACGCCGTGTGTGGGACAGAGAATAAAGAAGCATCAACTGAATTCATCATCCATGCAATGAGACGGCAGACCAATGTCCGTCTGATGAAATCTGCTATGTTAATATTTTTGTGATGATGGAGCATGTACCAAAGCGCTCTTCTGTCTCTCCTCAGAGAAAACAGGAAAAGATGACTACTTACTGTGCTGGACCGACAAGGAGAGTATCCGAGCCAAGAGGGACCAGAAACTGCCGCACGCGCCCGAGAGCGGCTAGGCCAGCATCTGAAAATCTACAACAACAACAACATAAACATACAACAACATACCAACATACAAAATAAAACATACAACAGGCCTTCACACTGTTGATGCACGGGCGCACGGCAGCAATGGGGATTAGAGCTTGGGGTCCTCGGTGGTTAGTTAAGCTTTTCCCAGACCATCGACCACGTGCGAAGAAGGTCTGGCGAGTCCTCTCCTGGATGAGAAGGAAAACTCCGCTCTGGTTACTGGCATTTCTTTAAACCAATCACAATCTTCTTGGGCGGGGGTAAAAAGCGGCGGGAAACAATGTGCAAAAGGATCAAAAAGGACACAAAAAGGCAACAAAAATGCTATGAAAAGCCGACAACGTTTCTACCAATCAACAGAGACTCAGTGGATGAGAGTCTGAGCTGCTGTCTGCGATTACCCGCAGAGGACCTGAGGACCAGGTAAACATAGTACTCCGATTGGATAGAAGTTAGCAGCTGTCTGGTTTACCCTGCAGAGACCTGAGGACCCAGGTAACAAGTCCTCAGATTGGACAGAGTCTAGCTAGCGGTCTGGATTTACCTGCAGAGACCGAGGACCAGGTAAAATAGTCTCAGATTGGGAAGATAGGTCTAGTAGCGGTCTGGATTTACCCGCCAGAGACATGAGGACAAGGTTAACCATTCCTAGATTGGAAGATCGTCTAGCTAGTGTCTGGATTTCCCAGCAGCGACCTGAGGACCAGGTAAACCATAGTCCTCAGATTGGACAGATAGTCTAGCTAGCGGTCTGGATTTACCCTGCAGAGACCTGAGACCAGGTAACCCATTAGTCCTCAGATTGGACAGATAGTTAGCTAGCTGTCTGGATTACCCTGCAGAGACCCCCTGAGGACCAGGTAAACCAAGTCCTCAGATTGGACAGATAGTTAGCCTTTAAGCGGTCTGGATGTACCAGAAGAGACCTGAGGACCAGTAACCTAGTCCTCAGATTGGGACAGATAGTCTAGCTAGCGTCTGATTTACCCTGCACAGACCTGAGGACCAGGGAACCTAGTCCTCGATTGGACAGATTAAGTCTAGCTAGCGGGTTGGATTTACACTGCAGAGACCTGAGGACCAGGAACCATAGTCCTCAGATGGACAGATAGTCTAGTAGCTGTTCTGGATGTACCCTGCAAGACCTGAGGACAGTAACCATAGTTCTCAGATGGAACAGATTAGTCTGCTAGCTGCGTCTGGATTTACCTGCAGGAGACTCGGGAAACAAGGTAACCATAGTCCGCAGATGGCCAGATAGTCTAGATTAGCTGTCGGGATACTGAGAGATGAGGACCAGGTAACCATAGGTCCCAATTGGGACAGATAGCTAGCTAGCTGTCTGGATTACCCTGCAGAGACCTGAGGACCAGGTAACCAAAGTCCTAGGTCTGCATTTACCACGACAACAAGGCGGAACGGACCAAAGGCCGAAAAAAGCCGACCTAAAAGGGACAAATCGGCGATTGAAATTTGACAAAAGAAGCTATGAGAAAGTACAAAAAGGACAGCAAAAAAAGCGAACTAAAAGGTGAGGGAAAGTAGAAAAGGTAATGAAAGGGTGACAGACAGAAGCTGGTTTTTTCGACTTGACTTCGAAAATATGACTTCCGGGTACCACATGGAGCAGGAATAACCCTCCAGAATAAAATGGATGAAATAGCCGTCTCAAGAAATCAAACAAGGGTACTTTTTGATTGGATTACTGGTGTTAAGTTCTTTCTTCTATTTGACCACTTCCTGTCCTTGTTTCAGCCCAACACTCTTGTTGACCCTTTGACCCCTGACCCTGCCTCAGCAGACCCCCAGGAAGCGCGTGGACTCGACCATGCTGAGGTCGCCACGGTAAGCGGCGGACGGAGAGGGAAGTCCTGGAAGGGGTGCTGCGCTCCACCGAGGGGGGTCGCCCGTCCCGGTGCGGACTGAGCCACGATATGGCGACCAACGGGCAGCGGTAAAACAACCCGGAGATGTGCAGTGTGGTGTAGTGTGTGGTGTGTGTGTTTACGTGAGCATGGGCGTGCACGTCTGAACCACACGCAGAGTATAAAACTGATGATGATGTTTGCAGGGTGATGATAAATCATGTATTTAATATCAGTTCGGGACGTAAGGAAGGAGGTCAGCTCAGAGCGCTTCATCAAAACACACATTTTTCAAATTAAGTCAAAATAATGTCAAATTTGTCAATTAATGTCAAAATAATGTCCAAATTGAGTCAAATTGATGTCAAATTGATGTCAAATTAATGTCAAATTGTTCAATATCAAAACTGGGTTGTTTGGCTTTTTATCAGCTTTCACAGTCTTGTCTGAAGTACGTTAAAAAAAAGTAAAACCTGAGTAAAAGTAACACGGATCTTAGCGGAGAAATGTCTTTTAGAAGAGTAGAAGTTAAAGTAAAACTTGTAAAATATTACTACAGTATAAGTCTTTGAGTACTTGGAATTTACTGCACTTACAGAAAGTATCATAAGTAGCTGTTGATGTTAACCCTCCTGTGTCTTTGGGTTCTAATTTGACCCTTTTCAAAAAGTTGCTTTATCATAGGTTGGGTTTCTTCTACAAATTGTCCAAAACAGTACCGTGGATGGTTGCCAACAAACGCTCATCACAACGTTAAATAAATAATCATTTCATCTACTTTATTGAAATTTGGGTGCGTTTAGCCTTTGGAGAGAAAAAAAAAGGGATAAAATAACTAAAATAAGAAAATAAGAAAAATATTTTAAAAAAAGACAAGTGCAATTAAAAGTGACTAAAAATGTGAAACAAATGTAAGAACAAGTGGGAAATGTAAAAACAAAAAAGAAAAAAAAAACAGCTTAAAAATTTTAGGTGAAGATCCTGAAAAAATTTCAAAGGCTTCAGGAAAAAGTCGACAAACATGAAAAGTAAGAAAAATCGGGGGAAAGACACAAAAGGAGTCACAAAAAAGAATATTTTGTGAGGAGAATCCTCACTCTAATTTACTAAAAAATTTCTCGCAAAGTAAACGATGATGACGAGGGGGAAATGTATATGAGAGAAAGTACACATTTTATTTAGGATGTGTGGGAGTAAAAGTTAAAGTGTCCTACAAAGACAAAAGAACCAACAACAAGTAAAGTACAGAATGTGAAAACTCTACTTAAGAA
Organism: Etheostoma spectabile; assembly: GCF_008692095.1. Lineage (NCBI taxonomy): Eukaryota > Metazoa > Chordata > Actinopteri > Perciformes > Percidae > Etheostoma > Etheostoma spectabile. The sequence continues at coordinate 23,343,751 of NC_045733.1, read as the reverse complement.
CAGCAACAAATAAGCCCTTTTCTCCTCAGCGAAAAAATGGGTCAAAAACCTTCATACTCGCTCTGTTAAGGATGTACTACAGCACGTATCAGCTCTTGGAAAATCCCACTGACTGGAAAGGATCATTTGGGGTTTTGATTCAACCCCGACCCTATCACCTTCATTTGGGTTCAAGTGTGAAGGAAAAAAATTTATGAAATTGTCAAGTGCGTCCACTTAAAGCTTCTGTGTGCGGCTGACAGACTCAGAGTTGATTTAAGGCGTCGAAACATTTATGGGATGGATTCCCTACTGAGATAGGAGCTTTTAGTTAAGAGTAAGATCCTTTAGTTAACATTGAAACAGCCTCGAAATCACCATCACCAAACCAACCAGACGACATGTATAAATACAATACTTTTAGGGTATGTGTATAGAGCAGGCATATCTCCACCAGACTCCATGTAAAATAATCATACTCTTTAGGTGGTACAGCAGCATAGCTCCACCAAACGACATGTAAATAATCACTACTTTTAGCGTGTAAGAGCCAGCATATCTCCACCGACTCCATGTAAGAATCCATACTTTTAGCGGGTAACAGCAGCATATCTCCACCAGAACCATGTAACATATCACTACTTTTTTAGGGTATAGAGCCGCATATCTCACCAGATCCATGTAAAAATCACTACTGTTAGTGTGTTTAGCGCGCATATCTCCACAGACTCCATGTAAATAATCACTACTTTAGCGTGTATAGAGGCAGCATATCTCCACCAGGACTCCATGTAAAAATATACTTTTAGCGGTATCCAGCAATATCTCCCAGCACAATGTAAATAATCACTACTTTTAGCTGTATAGAGCAGCATTATCTCACCAGACTCCATGTAAATAATCACTACTTGTAGGTGTAAGAGTAGAATTCACCAGACTCCATGTAAAATAAATCACTATTTTATCGTGGCTTAGAGCAGCAATCTCCACCAGATCCAGTACATAATCACTATTTTAGCGTGTATACAGCAGCATATCTCCACCAGACTCCATGTAAAAATCACACTCGTTTGCGGTATTACAGCCGCATATCTCCACAAGGGAACAATGTAATAATCAATTTTTAGAGGAAATAAGAGCAGCCTATCTCCACAGACGCCATGTAAATAAATCACTATTTAGTGGTATAGAGCAGCATATCTCCACCAGACTCCATGTAAATAATCATACTTTTAGTGTGTTAAGAGCAGCATATCTTCCACCAGACTCCATGTAAATAATCATTAATTTCTAGCGTGTATAGAGCCAGCCTATCTCCAACAGACTCCATGTAAATAAATCCACTATTTTACGTGTATAGCGCAGGCATAGCTCACCGACTCCATGTTTAAATAAAACTACTTTAGCATGTATAGGCAGAATATCTACCCACACCCCCCCCGACCTCCCTGTAAATAAATCACTATGTCGTGTGTATAGGCAGTAGATCCAATCATCTAATAATTGAGTCAACTTTTTGTGGACGTAAATTGAAGGTGAGCAGTTGGCCCTTAGCGTTACATTGCAGTGTTTTGCGCGTCGACTGCAGCCGTCGCGATTCGATTAGTGGGACCAATTTTTAACAATGTTTTTTCCCATCAGTCACTTTAGAACACAATATAGACAAATGGGATCTAGGTTGAAATATACCAAAGCTACCCTTTAAAAAAGGCATGCTGAACAGAAAGTCCCAGGTGTGTCGCGTTGTGTGTGTGCAGTGTGCATGGAGCATGCAGTCACAGAGGACGAGAAGCATCCCCTTGGAGGACAACGTAAACTGAATTGTGTTTGGCAAGTGGGGCATAAGTGTGAAATGTTTGAATTGATGGGTGAACATAAGATAGCTGGTTGTGTCATGTTACAGTCTCAATAATATCAAAGAGTCTTAGGGTCCCATCTAGCACCCTCTTGCTAGTTTAACCCTTTAATGTCGATGTTTGCAACTTTTTTCTAGTTTTGTCCCTTTTTCAACAATTTTTTTAACGTTGGTCACTTTTTTGACGTTTAACACTGAGTAACACTAACTTATTAACTTTAGTTTTTACAGTTAATTTTGGAATTTATGGTCAATAAACCTCAATTTATAGGAAATTCTACTTAATGTTTGAGTTAGAAAAGCAGAAATTAGAATTATGAGACTACAATTAAAGGAAGGAAATATTTTGATGGATAATCACCAGACTGGAATATGTCGAGCTCCACTAGCGGCTGTTAACGGGAAGGACCTTGCTTGGTTGATTGTATGTTGACGCCCAGAACACACTCTGTAATTAATGCGCGTTATATTGACGTTGAAACCAGGTTTTGTTGTGCCACAGGGCTCAACACGGGCTGGTTACTTATAACAAGGGTTCAAACGCAACATCAACTAAGAGCCCAGGACTGGACCAGACTGGGAAATGAGAGCCAGTGGCTGTGCTCAGCAGGCATCGCAGGACATTAGCAGGTGTAGCAAGGCATCGCAGGACTTTGTTAAGCCGGGCATCGCAGGACTGTAGCAGGGCATCGCAGGACTTCGTAGCAGGGCAGCGCAGGAGAGAGCAGGGTTGTAGCAGGGATCGCAGGACTTGTAGCAGGGTTGTAGCAGGGCATCTCAGGAATTGTAGCAGAGGTCTGTAGCAAGGCACCGCGAAGCGTAGCAGGGTGTACAGTGCATCGCAGGACGTGTTTTGTAGCAGGGTTTGTAGCAGGAATGCAGGACGGTAGCAGGGTTGTTTGTAGAAGGACATGCAGGACGTGTAGCAGTCGGTGTAGCAGGACATCGCAGGCCGTGTAGCCGCGGCCTAGCAGGAGGACTGGTAGCAGGGCGTCGCGAGGACGTGTAGAGGCATCGCGGACTCGTAGCAGGGCATAGCAGGACGTCTAGCAGCGTGTAGCAAGGCATCGCAGACGGTTGTAGCAGGGTTGTAGCAGGGCTCCGCAGGGGGGACTTTGAAGGGCGTCGCGGATCTTGTAGCAGGGGGCAAATCGCAGGCTTGACAGGGGCATCGCAAGGACTGTAGCAGGGCGGCGCAGGACTTGTAGCAGGGATCGCAGGACTTGTAGCAGGCATCGACAGGAATGAGCAGGGCATCGCAGGACGTTGTAGCAGGGAATCGCAGGACGTCTAGAGGGTGTAGCAAGGCATCGCAGACGTATGTAGGCAGGGTTTTTGTTTTGGTAGGCAGGGCACCGCAGAGCGTTCGAGGGTTTAGAGGGAATGCCGGCGTGAGGCAGGGTGTAGCAGGACAGCGCAGGACGGTCGCAAGGTGTAGCAGGAGATAAGGACTTGTTTAGCAGGTGTAGCAGGGCTGACGGATTGTAGAGAAGGGTGTAGCAGGGTGTAGAAGGGCATTCACGGCTTGTAGAGCAGGGTCTGCAGGGTGTAGCAGGGTGCAGCCTAAGGCATTGCAGGACGCTGCGGCCAGGACCACGGGCGCAGCCGCAACAGGCTTTTCGAGCCGCCTGATCGAAGGCAATACATGCTGCGGGAAAAAGAACAGTAAGAATCGGATATCTACCTTGATTTTCGCCACGATGTGTATGTTCATTAAGGGACATGAAACTGACGACACAAACTAATGGGCGGCACCAAACCGAGTTTTTTGGCACTACAGCACATTGGTCTTCACCACAAGCTGTGAACACAGAGGCTTCCAAATGCAAGAGAAAGGGAGAACTGTAACACTTATTGTATACAGTCGATGTCTCAAACGCACAGAAGAACAGTAGCAGGTTTGTGATGAGATCATCTAAAAATAAGAGAATCAATAAAAATAAAACTCGTGATTGGAGAACACAATGATCGGGTTGTGCTCTCGCAAAGTTAAACTTTCAGACAAACAAACATCAAATAAAGCCTAAATCGAAAACGCCAACACTCATAACCCATGGTTGACACGTCGTTGTTATTTTTTCAATTTTCTTTCATCAGAGTAATTTATTCATCATGATAAGGGATGTGGTGATAGAGTGTATATATATATATATATATAGTATAATATATATTATATATATATAAGATATATATATATATATATATAAAAAATCAGACCCTTTCTAAAGCCCTTTAAAACAAACAGTAAAACTTAAAATCTACTTCTAAAACGCAGCGGGAGCGAGGGCAGGGTGCAGAGATACGGGGTTGGGGCGGGGTTTGGGTGATGGTTGCACGTCTAGATGATTCTTAAAAAGCCCAATTCCAGTTTTTTTTTCAAAATTTACACGATGCTTTACGCCAGACGATGTGTAAGGGACAGAGCATGGACCCCGTGAATGTGGCTCTTCTACTGGTTCCGGGTCTTGCACGCTCTGGGGTGTTTGTGTGATCTTTTTTATTCTTTTTCTTTGTTGTTAGCAAATGCTCACATAGGATTCCCTTTATGTGGATACTCTCGGGTGTCTCTTGGTTTCTTGTCTCCCCCCCCCCCCCCCACCCCCCCACCCCCCCCCCCCCCCCCACCCCCCTCCCTTTTTAGCAATCTGTTTTCAGTAACGCTGGATATCACAAACGCTAAACTGCAGCAAGGAGGAAAGGTACCGGCTCGTCCGTACGTCCTTGTCACAACCATTCTCTTTCTTTTTTCTATCCATTGTTCTCTTTCTTCTTTCGGTCTTTTTTAGCAGCCCATGTCCTTGCGTGTCTTTGTTTTTTACATTGGAGATGTTGTGTCTGTATGTCCTGGATGCTTTTCCATTAGAAATATGCTTTTACCTTTCTGCCTTTTAACAAAAGTTCAACAAAATCAAAAGTAACAAGATTAACTTTCTTTTTTTTCTTCTTTTTTTTTGTAATTCTTATATTTTTCTTGGGAAGGGTAACGTTAATGACAAGACAATGAATTAGTTAGCATCGAATGGTCCAGACCCACCAAAGGTTTTGTGTCAGTAGCTTCTTCTTGCAGATGTCCACCTCCTTTAAATAATTATGATATGTACTAGATAAGAAAAACATAATTTAAAACTTTCGCGTATCGCCTTGCGATTACTGCGGTGCACGCATCCTCGGGCTTGGACCCCTAATAAGGGACACATCCTATGAAGTGTCTAAATTCTCCTAAAATGGTAAAAACTCCAGTAAATGATCAGAGCTTAACCCACGGAGTGTAAATCCCCAGTTTAACCCTTCCCTCTGACTGAAAGGGGCCTTAATGAACTAACTGAGTCATAAACCAGAGAGTATTTGGACACGACGCGCTGAAGTTTCCACAGTAAATCCTTGAGAAAATCCCCAACCCGTGCCGGCTTGTGTGCCTGTGGTTAAAAATGTTGTTTCTATCCTCCGCTCATTTGTCTCGGAGACGTCGCTGGTCCTCGCTGTGCGTGGCGAGCCGGCCCTCCTGCAGCCCCTCTTCCCCCACGGGCTGATTTATGTGCAGATTAAGGGATCTGCTCAAGCGTTCACCTGCCAGAGCCGTTCAAATTAGAAACGTGTGCGCTCGTGATTTGCGAGCGTGACATTTCTCCACAGCGAACCGTTTGCATCCATGATGACCATCCGTCCCCGTCCTCGCAACGTTACCAAAACAAATTCCTGTCTCATCTGGAGGCGGTGCCTTTATCAATTATTGAACAGCGCGTTAAGCCGTGCCGCCGGAGCCCGGCCGCCACACGCAGCAGATTAATGGAGACAATAAAACACGCATGTACATGAAAGCTACACGTTGGCAGGGGTGGGTTAAAGTGAGGGGGACCAATAAAACATGTCATGCTTTAACATTATAATAAAAATCCCACAGCTCAGACTGCTGTATGGAGCAAAAGGTGCTAAAGTAAATGTTAAAGTGTTGTGACAACAGCTCCGACATCATTTCCATATCTTTTCAATGTTGTTTGTCAGCTCTTAAATGTCCGGTGTGTAACGTGTTTAGTTGTTTATTATCAAAATCTGTGTTGCCTGTTCACAAACTTGTAATTGTAACTCAATCATTCCCAATCAGCGGAGACGGAGAGGTAGGTATTTGCAGGGCTGCCAACTTTTCCCAAAACCTTGGAGTGAGATTTGGGGGGGCCAACCCATATTTTGCCGCGTACAAAGTCAAAGTCAAAGTCAGCTTTATTGTCAATTTCTTCACATGTCAAAAACATACAAAGAAATCAAAATTGCGTTTCCCTCTATCCCACGGTGACAAGACATTTTAACCAATTTGGTCCACAGACAAACATAACATTCAAGTAAACAGTATAAAAAACAATTTCTTTGGGTCTTTATCCTTCAGGGTTTAAACTGCGATTTCTTATATGTCTGGGGGGATGGGGCTCTCCCTAGGGGGGTCTGGGGGTATGCCCCCCCAGGAAAAAAAATTGAAAAATAAACCATTAAATGGCACTTTCTGGAGAGTTTTTTTGCAAAAAAAATGGAGAAATCAAGTCTTACATGATATGTGCAAAACTGTAGGGTTAGGAGCTTTTGTGTTGTTGTAGTATCAACAGGTTTCAGGGCATTCAGCATTTACATTATTTACATTATTAACTTCTTATGATATAAGAACTGACCCAGACAACGTGCCAAACATAATGAACCACATGAAGAGACAGTAGCAAATCTTATCAACAGCTGAGAAGATTTGGGTCTGTGGGGAACAGGTCCAGGGTTCCCTGGTGTTGGGACAAGGGACCCAAAGTTAAATTAATGTTGAGGGATCAACTAAGACCACTGAAATTCTAAAGAATGAGAACCACTGAGTTACATAGATGCTTATCCTTTAACCTTTGTGCCAAGGTTCAGTAATGTTTGGCTGTCGTCCTCTGGCCCCACTTACTGTATTTACTTTTTGGGAAAATAAAGACTATTTGTTCATTTTATAAAACATCAAATTAATTATTTACAGTTACATTTAGAGATGCACTGAGGTTAGAGAAGCACCATAGTGGCCCAACGTTGCAGTATAGTATATATAGTATAGTATATATAGTTTTTATATATAGTATAGTATAGCTCCGATGTGTTTCATCAGATTTTTGCTCATGTTTACAACTTTGTGCACATTCAAAATATAACTCCTCCCATCTCTGTGTCCGAGATGTGGAGAGTTGTTATACAGTCTGCTGTGCATGTCATTCCTCCGCTGATATGGTGGATCTCATTCAGACCGTCGCACAGACACAGAGGCTCATTTGGGTCTCTGGTCTCTGACAGAGTTTAGAGGAGGCTGTACGCTGCTCTTCATCGGAGGTCTACGCACGGATGCAACGCGTCACTGCCCCCCCAGCAGAGCGGGTCCACCAGCCGCGCTGCTCACCTCTATTGTTACAGAGAGTGGACACGAAGCGCGGACGGTCTGTGATCCTCAGAGCTCAGACCTGAAGCGGGGAAACGCACCTGGGATGGCTCGTGAAAAAAATGTTCTCAGTATGCGACAATTCGAAACTTCCCCAGACGGGAGCGCTCTTGAACCCCCTCACAGTCCTCTGAAAGCACAACTAGTCGATCACGAGCGCTCACAGTAGATCTATAGATAAACTCATCTTTCAGAAATTTAGACCAACCGGGTCGACACTTCAGCGTGAGAAATCGGGGTTGGGGGTGTTGAGCGTGTGAAACCAGTCAATGGCCGTGTGTCTCACGGCCAATGCGTGAGAGTTGGCAGCCCCTGAATTATTTGTTAGGAGATAACATAGGCACAGGCTAAATTACTAACTAACATCTAGTTTAACATTAACTATAGGCACAGCTAATTACTGCTAACTACATGCTAGTTAAATTAACATAGGCAACAGGCTAATTACTGCTACTAACATGCTAGTTAACGTTACATAGGCACAGCTAATTACTTCTAACTACATCTAGTCAATATTAACATAGGCACAGCTAATTAACTGCAACTAACATACAGTTCAACATTAACATGGCACAGGCTATTACTGCTAACTAACATGCTAGTTTAACATTAACATAGACACAGTGCTATTACTGCTGAACTAACATGCTAGTTAGAATTAACATAGCACAGGCTAATTACTGCTAACTAACATGCTAGTCCAATATTACATAGGCACAGGCTATTACTGCTAACTAACAGGCTAGTCTACTTAACATAGGCACAGCTAATTACTGCTAACTAACATGCTCAGTCAATATGCCATAACGGCACAGGCTAAGTTACTTGCTAAACTAAACATGCTAGTCAACATTAACAAAGGCACAGGCTAATTACTGCTAACTAACATGCTAGTCAATATTAACATAGGCACAGGCTAATTACTGCTAACTAACATGCTAGGCAACATTAACATAGGCACAGGCTCCACAGCGCTGTGGAGGAGGGTCTTTCTAGTCCACACAGAGTTCCCTGATGGGAGAAAACCGTGCTCTGGTTTGTTGGCATTTCTTTAAGCCAATCACTGTCATCGTGGGCGGGGCTAAGCGCCGGACGGAGCCACGGTGCCGCTGCTAAATAGTCCCCTGAAGGAACTTGTTTTGGTGTATAACTGCTTTATGTCAAAATAAAATCTTGCACATACATCTCTTTACACAGTATCTTTCCTGCATATTAAACATGTTATTAAAAAGCACATGATTATGAAAAGATGAAGTCTTGATGTTGTGGCTGCTCACCGTGAGCATGTACTTACAGGTATTTCTTGTTTTCATAGACGTCGTGCAGCTTTAAAACGTGGGGGTGCTCTATGAGTTTCAGAATGGCGATCTCCCGCTCCACCTGGAGAGAAACAGGAAGAAATGGTGATGAAATGATACATTTCTGGTTCTGAAGAGTAAAATGTCCAGATGTTTCCAGATGTTGCCTGTAGCTGTCCCTGGACCTCAGCAGGTCCCAGGGTCAACTGAGTCCAGACCTCCGGGCTGCAGAAAACAATAAAGTGTAGCAGCAGGTTTGGTTTTCCATCTCAGAGCACGTTTCGTTTTGGGTGCTTTAGTAATTCCTGTGGCTGAAAGGACAAAAACCCGACGTGACATCATGACTTTGCGTAAAACATACACGCCGACGTCTTTAAGCTGAGTGGCGTGTTATCTGTACGTATTCTGAGTTATCCCCGTGTACGTCTACCCTCTCTACGTGTTTTCCGACCCTTTCATACTACTCGCTAGGGCGTAATTTTAGGTAATGTAAGTCAATGGAGGCCACAACGGCGCTGATAGACATGCTAAAAACCGAGTATGCATCATGATAACACGCCAATAATGGCGTAAAAATTGGCGTGACACACATATGCTGTTTTCATGAGATCAGCCTGTCTAACCAGACTGTTTCAGGCACAAACAGCTGACATTTGAAAATGTCCCAGGCTTCCCAGAGCTCACATTATGGACCAGTACTGACTCATACAGGAAAAAATCTATCAGAAGAAGAAGAAAAGAGACACATCATTATGAAAATGTTATATTAAATCCAGTGAGAAGTCACTTTCTCATACAATTCTATAGAAACTGACCTACTTTTGCAACCGCATGTTTCCCCCCGCTGGAGAGCAAGTCTTATGCGCTTAGGAGCTCCAAAATTCAAAATGTCAATTGACCCGTTTGCCTATACAGTGTTCTTTATAATTCCCCAAATAACTAATTGATTCCACTGCTCTTGCCCAAGTACAAATCTCTCTTTCATTATATTTTGGTCTTATTCTATTTTATAGCATGTAAAACAAAGTGAAGTGTTGTTGAAAGTATTGAGTAAAAGTTGACATATCCAGTCTGTGATTATCATCAACTCCATTCCTTATATTTAGTCTCAATAATTCCTAATTTCTGCTTTTCTAACTCAACATTTTGATAATTTCCTATAAATGAGGTTTTTGACCATAAATTCCCAAAAATCTTTAAAACTAAAGTTAATAGTTATGTTACTTAGTGTTGAAAAAGAGACAAAACTTAAGAAAAAGTTAAAACATCGATAAAAGCGTCAACAAAAATGTTTCATTTAACGGGAAGACGACCCGAGGGTTGACGGTCTACGGGCTTGTGTGAAACACACATCAGACATCTGTCAATCACCGCTGTCTGATTGCTCGTCTCGTCTTCACGGCTCTGGTTCTGTCTCTTCTCGGAGAGTCTTCCTCTGGTGCCTCTGCTCAGGGCCGATGTGACAGGTCAGAGAGGACAGACGCATGGCGGGGGACAGAGGCTGGCAGCAAATAAATAAATCAAGACTTCCCCTTTAATCTTTGGCCCAGTCGTTTCCCAGACCAGGCTGTCAACCTCTCCCTCCGTGTCCCTCATCCTGCATCACGTCTCCCAGAGATCAACCTCTCCCTCCGTCTCCCTCCGTCTCCCTCATCCTGCATCACGTCTCCCAGAGATCAACCTCTCCCTCCGTCTCCCTCATCCTGCATCACGTCTCCCAGAGATCAACCTCTCCCTCCGTCTCCCTCCGTCTCCCTCATCCTGCATCACGTCTCCCAGAGATCAACCTCTCCCTCCGTCTCCCTCATCCTGCATCACGTCTCCCAGAGATCAACCTCTCCCTCCGTCTCCCTCATCCTGCATCACGTCTCCCAGAGATCACCTCTCCCTCCGTCTCCCTCATCCTGCATCACGTCTCCCAGAGATCAACCTCTCCCTCCGTGTCCCTCATCCTGCATCACGTCTCCCAGAGCTCACCTCTCCTCCTCTCCCCCGTCATCCCCTCCTGCATCACGTCCTCCCAAATCAACCTCTCCCTCCGTTTCCTCATCCTGCATCACGCCTCCCAGAGATCACCTCTCCCTCCGTCCCCTCATCCTCACTCACGTCTCCCAGAGTCTCACCTCCCCCTCCGTCTCCTCATCCTGCATCACTCTCCCAGCTTCAACCTCTCCCTCCGTTCTCCCCATCACTCACCGTCTCCCAGAGCACCTCCCCTCCGTCGCCCTCCGTCTCCCTCATCCTGCATCACGTCTCCCAGAGATCAACCTCTCCCTCCGTCTCCCTCATCCTGCATCACGTCTCCCAGAGATGAGGATGGAGAACAAAGAGAGAAATGCTTGAAATTTACTAAAATCATAGATAGACCTTTTTGTATCTGCATCAGGTGACAATGACACACAAGCCAGCTTTTCTTACATTGAAGCATGTTGCTGTAGTCTATGAGAGAATACGACAATGCTCAAAAATCATCTGTCTCACACTTTTAACCCTTGTTTTGTCTTCACTTTCGGGACCCTCTTATTTAGTTATTTGGGGTTTTAAAAACAATTCTCAAATAAAATTTCACTTCCTAATCTATTAACAAATATTGTCTTTATCTCAATTTCAACCAACTGAGTTAACACACAGTATATACACCCATCTATCCATCCACCCATCCATCCATTCATCCACCCATCCATCCATCCACCCATCCACCCACCCATTCATCCACCCACCGATCCATTCATCCACCCATCCACCCCTCGATCCACCCATCCATCCATCCATCCACCCATCCACCCATCCATCCATTCACCCACCCACCCATTCATCCACCCATCCATCCATCCATCCATTCACCCACCCATCCATCCATTCACCCACCCACCCATTCATCCACCCATCCCCCCATCCATCCATCCACCTCCAACCTCCAATATCGTGCATACACCAAAATAATATTGGAACTCATACGAATTACAGAGCTTAACTTTTCGTAGCTTTTTGAACGTCTGGTTCCTGAGAACAGACTGCCAGACTTTAGACCTGAGATTCCCAGGTGTTCCACCTTTACACCGTCAGGTGAACACACAGTGACTAATGCGTGGGTAGATGCAGGTGCAGCACATCAGCCCACGTTCCTGCCATCACATCTAATTACTATCGTTTACATCTCCTCATGCACACACAGTGTAGCATGGCAGAGGCTAATGAAACACATGTACAAGGTACACAAACGCCCCCCCCCCCTCCCCCCCCGCTCTCCATGTGTGAGCAGTGACACTGACATTTATTAAGTTTGATCATGACCCATATGGCTTTTTAATGTGTGATATTAAAGTGTGTGTGTGTGTGTGTGTGTGTGGAGAGAAGGCTGCGGGTGGGATGAGAGAAACATGAGCTGTAACATGGGTGGTGGGGCTTATAGACTATATATATATATATATATATATATATATATATATATATTTTACACCTATTATTATTATTTCATGTATATTGTATGCATGTATATTGTATCCTAGTGTTTCATTTATATTTTTATTCTGTGCTGTGTGACTGATTTTGCTGCTGGAACACTGTAATTTCCCATTTTATTGGGATAAATAAATATCTATCTAACTATCTATTTATTTTCCTGTGAATGACAGAAAGAAAAGAGACGGATGGACTGAGGAAACAGCTGTTCCACAAAGTCCCGGGCAGCTCAGTTTCTCCAAAAGTCGAATCCGTCTCACCTTTTCGCCGCAGGCCGCTGAAAAGCTTTTCCCAGGTTCCCATGCGGCCCCCACCGCCGCCGCCGCCTTAACGCACCGCCCCCTTTTAACACGAATGGAAATACCTGCAACTGCTTTAATTCTCACCAACACTGTGTGATCTCGTCTGAATCCCGTCTCACCGCTCACCTCAATTATCCCGGACTCATCCTCTCTGTTGAGCCGAATTAGCAGTGATGTTTCCAGCTGTGTTCGCTGTCATTAAAAAGGCATTAACATATAAGCTCTGATCAAGTTAAGTCATGCATAATGCAGACTATAATGGGACCAGCGTGCCCTTTAAACGTGTGATACTTGATACATTAATATATGGAAATTATTGTAACTATACGGTGTGTTAATGCGTTGGGCCTAATATATATCAGATTGATGCCTGATATATCTGTGTGACATATCACAGCCCAGTATTTACATGAAAAACTCTTGGAGTTTCTGAGCTTTTCTCTGAGTTTTCTGAGCACTTTTCTGATAAAACACAACATTTAAAGTGGGAGTTTTGCATTATTCTTTATGGAAAAAAACTCAGTTTCACCGATCTGGGGATTAAATCTAATCGACTTTGTGTGTACTAAGAATGTTTTTAGTTGAGGACAGCCCGGAAAAAATAAATTAAATAAATAAATAAATTTGGCCTAAGGCATAATGGACGGGCTCTTGTCTGGCGACAGAGTTGCACATCATACTTTTATGAATCAAATTGGTTTAACTGTGGTGAAAGCTGAAGGTGTAAGGGTAAGGGCCTTCCTGTGTGGAGTTTCTGCCCATTTCTTATACTGCACTGTAACTTTTATTCTTGTGTTTTATCTGTTTTTATTTTTTATTTTTTAACTGTTTACGTTGTGCAACTTTCCCCAACTTATTGCTCACTCCTGCTGTGACAGATAATTTAAATAACGCTGGAACTACAGTATAAATGACGGTGTAAGCCTTTTTTTCGGGAAGTCAAGAAATGTGACAAAGTGAAGTGTGATAATAAACTGTTCCTGCTTTCAATGCGTGAACATAAAAAGATGGAGTGAGATGACACCGCTCACAGCTACATTTTAAGCAATGACCGATCATGTTGAACTTCGTGGGTATCAATCCACACGGCAGTCAGATTTCAATTTCCTTGAAGGAGTATTTCAATTTCCAAAAAGGATTAATAAAGAGAAGTCTAAGTCTAAGACGAAGTGGTGAGCCTGGCCTGTGATTTGTCCACATTTTGTTTCCCCTGACTAAAGATTTCATGACGCGCGAGCAGGGATGATTCAAAGCCAAGTGTGAAGTTGGACAGCTGGGGAAGATTGATGACCTCTCTGAGAAGATCTGCCATATGGACGGTGACTCAGGCCTTGCAGCACTAAACGGCGGCATTCGGAGTGAGTCAATTCTGCAACTCACCTTACAAACACACTGACTGACTCATTGACTGAAGAGCAAGAGATAAACAATGGCAATCAAAGACACACTCCTCCAAGTACAGTATGTCCTCAGACTGCAAAGTCTACAGCCTGGCCAACAGACACACACACATACAGCATCAAGCCATTAAAGGCAAAACACTACCACTGGTGTTTGTTAACCCTCCCGTTGTCCTCGGGTCAATTTGACCCATTTTCAAAATGTTCCTATATCAGAAATGTGTGTTTCTTTCAATCAGATTGTCACTAACAAAGTGACGTGGATAGTTCCCTAAAATTTTTTTTATTTTTTTTTACAAATTAAATAATGTTTTATTTATAGTGTTTTATTCAATTTCATGGCAGAAAAAAAGTGACTAAAACATCGGGGGAAAGCGACAAAAGTGTCAAAAAAGACGACCACATCGTTGAAAAAAAAAGTTTTGATTTAAGATTTTCACCCAGAAAACCAAGAAAGTTGCAAGACAACACGAGGGTTAAGAGAAACTGCATCCGATTGCGATTAAAGGACGCCTGGGGTACCACAAGGCTCAGTCCTTGGACCATTACTTTTCAATCTCCTGCTTGATAATATCATTAAAAAAACACAAAATATCCCTCCAGTCATATGCCGATGACACACAGTTGTACATTTCAGTTTCCTCGTGATCTCAGCTCTGTTAACAAACTAGTATTAACTGTATCAACGCATGTCCAAAAACTTTCTAAAGCTAAATACAGACAAGACTGAGATTCTCGTTGTTGGTTTTAAAAATCACAGAAAAAAACATATATTCAGACTTGGATTCTCTGAAATAAAGTGAGAAAGTCCGAAACCTTGACATTATTTTTATTTTATTATTTTATTATTATTTTTTTATCACTAAAAAAACACATAAAAACTTTAATTTCTCAAACTGACTCTGAGAAACTGGTGCATACATTCATCTAAAGCCGGTAAGACTCTAACGCTTAATTTATAGTCAAATATGTGAAGCAGGGGTTCCCCAATATATAAATATATCTTCTCCAACCTCTCAACTCTACTGGCTCAGGGTCAAATGGTGTAAAAAGTAAAGATTGATCACTCTCTAACATCTCCAATGTGAAGGGACAAGAGTGCACTTTAAATAATGTCTGTGCAATCTGTAGTTAATTCCTTTAGATTTCACAGTAACACTACTGGATGTGATTTTTACAGTAGAATTCTGTGAAGTTACATTACAACCTTGTCCACATGACAACATCCCAGTAGTCTAAGTATTACAGTAGAAATCACAGTAGTCCAAGTATTACAGTTGAAATCACAGTGTTCTAAGCATTACTGTAAAAAAATCACAATATAGCCACTATAGTATAGTATAGTAAACTACTGTATTTTTACTTTATCTTATGTTGTGTTTAACTGTTTTGTATTTTACAATGAATACATAAAATACTGTAAATGGAAGTACGGTACCTTCACTGTTAAAAGAATCCACAGTAACTTGCTGGACAATCGTTACAGGAAGTTACTGTAAATTTTACTTTAAATTTGTTACAGTGTGCTGGGCTGAACCTTTTTGGTTTTTCCACTGAAGCCTAATCTTACCAGCATTCGGCCGCTGGCAGGCAGGTATTACAACCACTTCCCCCCAGCCCACGGGGGGGGGGGGTGGGCACAGAGCTCCTGGATCACGCCAACACCCTCCTCCAGTCAACGCCTCCATGCGTGACAGCTCCTCTTAATAAATCATGAGGACGGACTCGGGGTACAGAGCGCTGCGTCCAAATCCCCATTTAATGGAAACACGATACAGAGCTGAGGGGCATGAGGGGTGATAAATTGGAAAATCCGCTCTGTAATCAAACCGTCATCTGTTGCTACGACGTCCGAGCGATTGTGGGAGAGAGCAAGAAGGCTGATGGGGGGGAGCCGGGCCAGGCCAGGCCGGGCCGGGCCGGGCCACTCTGGGCCGCTCCGGCATCTAATCATGGTCAGATGGCAACTTCATGTGATTTGGCAGACGAGACACAACATCCTGGCATTTTATGAAGCAACACAAATCCACTGAGAGGACGACAGGACGACCATGACTGCTCTGGGACAGTCATCAGACATGAAGGGAGAGAAGGAAGGGGGGAAAGAGAGAGAGGAAAGGAGAAATAAGGGGAGGAAATGAAAGAAAGAAAGAAAGAGAAAAGAACGGCACGGAAAAAGACGGAAAAAGACAGAAAAAGACAGGACGACCATGACTGCTCTAGGACAGAGTCATCAAACACAAGAGGAGAGGAGAAATAAGGGGAGGGAATTAAAGACAGAAAGACAGAAAGAAAGAAAGAAAGAAAGAAAGAAAGAAAGAAAGAAAAAGAAAGAAAGAAAGAAGGAGAAAAGAAGAGAGGAAAGCAAAAGCAAAGAGAGACAGAAAGAGAAGGAAATAAAAAAATATTAGAGTAAAAAGAGTAGAGAGAGGTCGAAGCGGGGAGAAAGAACAGGAGAGGAGGAAAAGAGCAAAAAAGAAAAGGAGAATAAATGATAGAAACAGGGGAAAATGAAAAAATGAAAAACTGTAGAACAGGGACATTTCCACTGGAGTAGGGGGACATTTCCACTGTAAAACAGGGACATGTCCACTGGAGGAGGGGGAACATGTCCACTGGAGGAGGGGGACATTTCCACTGTAAAACAGGAACATGTCCACTGGAGGAGGGGGAACATGTCCACTGGAGGAGGGGGACATTTCCACTGTAAAACAGGAACATGTCCACTGGAGGAGGGGGAACATGTCCACTGGAGGAGGGGGACATTTCCACGTAACCAGGAACTGTCCACTGAGGAGGGTGAACTGTCCACTGGAGGAGGGGGACATTTCCATTGAAGAACAGGGACATTTCCACTGGAGCTTTTTTTTTTTACAATATCAGATTCAATTCAAAGATTCAAGATTTTTCTATCATCAAGTGTCAGGTGTGAAACCAGACATGCTGTTACCATAGATACACACCACACACACACACACACACACACACACACCACACACCACCACCCACACACACACACACACACACCACACACACACTTTGTGTAGTAGAAGCGCTGGGTAACCAACAGGGTTAAGTCCTTATTGACACATTAACACGAGCAGCGAGTCGTTGAGGAGATGAAATGAGTCCGGTCAGGCGTGGACCTCTGAGGGGCTCACACACACACACACACCACACCACACACACACCACAACACACACACACACCACACACACACACACACACACACACCACACACACACACACACATACATACACACAAGTACAACACAATCTGCTGCACTCCAACTGGAAAAACACATTCAATCTCACACACACACACACACACACACACACACACACCACACACACACACACACACACACACTGCTGTGCTTTCATGGTTACCACAAGTGTTCCCTCAGGACCTATTTCACAGGAAACTGGTCAGATTTGATAACGTTTTACTCTTGTTTTAAAGTAGTCCGTTAATCATTTAAACTTAATTGCATTTTATATTTCATTATTATGTTGTTTTCCCTTATTTGTCCGTGTTTACACTCACACACGAATGGGTGGAAACAGCCACAACGCGTCTCGCTTCATAATCCGCCAAGGTAGTCTAGGAAAGGGTTTCTGCATCCTTATGTATCCCCGGCAACGAGATAACGGGAAAACCCATCATCAATGCAAGACGGGGGGAGAGGGGGGAGGGGGGGTCGTCTAGCTGCCGACGCTCTAACAATAACTTGTGTGTAAACACCTGTATACAGTAGTTACACTAGATTGGCCTTCATATTTTAAAAGTCAAGACAAAACTGAGTGTGTGTGTGTATATATGTGTGTGTGTGTGTGTGTGTGTGTGTGTGTGTAAACCCAGAGGAATTTCGATATACATACAGTATATATCTATATATATATATCTATATATATATATCTATATATATATATACACACACATTTGTATATATACTGTGCATATATACATTTGTATATACAGTATATATACATACATATTTACACATAAATATATATAGATATCAAAATTCCTCTGTGTTTCACACACACACACACACACACACACACACACACACACACACACACACACACACACACACCACACACCCACTGTCTGCTCAGGTTGCTCCACCTTTGTTCCAGTAGCGAGACGCTCCATTAGCAGCGTGGGACTCGGTGTAAATGCCAACTCTGACATGTGGGAACCAGGAGGGTGACGCTGCAGCCTGTGTAAGGTGCTGATCTCTGAATGTCAGGCTGCTCATCTCACACACACACACACACACACACACACACACACACACACACACACACACCACACACACAACACACACACCACAAGGGCAGACCCACAATCGTATGTTCGAATAAATATGTGCACATTCTCACATGACCGAAGCAGAGCCCCCCAGGAGGGATTTGTGTGTTGAAGCTGGGAATAAGTTAATGATGTTAACACCAGAGAGAGAGAGAGAGAGCGAGAGAGAGAGAGAGAGAGAGAGAGAGAGAGAGAGAGAGAGAGAGAAGATGGCGACAGCGAGCGCTGGAACGTAGGCATCGGCACGACGAGCTCTGGAGATTTCTAATGGAAATCTGCAGGATTTATTCCTCGTGCAGGAGTGGGACGTCTACTTTTTGATGACGTGCGAGGCTGCAGTCACTGGCTGCATTTGTGTGGCGCTTTTATCTGCAGTGCTTCTCACTCACACACACACACACACACACACACACACACACACACACACACACAGACAACATGGTTTGAGGAATCGGGAGCAATGTGGCATCATTGCTTTGCCAGATGTGGGTTTTCAATCTGGAGCCCATAATAGCATTAGCTTAGCATAGCATTAGCATAGTTTGTCAGTGCATTCCAAAATACATGTTGATAATACAAGGGGTTTTTAGAATTACATCTAAACCTTCTCCTTATGCCACATTCACAAATCCAGAACTTATGAACATGCATATATTGGTAATTTCACAGCTTTAACTCCAGTACTAGACTCGGATGTGAAAGGACGACTGTCAGAGTTTATGGAGGCTTCAAGTTTCTTCATCTCACGTTTCATACCGGACCGTGTTTGGTAGGGGTGCACGATTCAGATAATGTCACGATTTGATTCCCATTTTAGGCTCATGATTCAATTCAATATTGATTCTTGATTCGTTAATAAAAACTATTCACAGTCTGTAAAATGTGGTTATGTTTCCCACTAACTTATTAACTTTAGTTTTACAGTTATTTTGGGAATTTATGGTCAATAAACCTCATTTATAGGAAATTATACCTAATGTTGGAGTTGAAAGCAGAAATTAGGAATTATTGAACTAAAATTAGGAATGGATGTTGATATAATCACAGACTGGAATATGTCAACTTTTACTCAACACTATTTCAACAACACTTCACTTTGTTTTACAATGCTATAAATAGAATAAACCCAAAATTATGAAAGTAGAGATTTGTACTTGGCAAAGAGCGTTGGAATCAATCATGTTATTTGGGAATTAAAAGAACATTGATATAGGACAACATGAGGACAACATGGGGACAACATGAGGACACATAGGACAACATGGGGCAACTGGCAAACATGAGGGCAACATGAGACAACATGAGACAACATAGGAACATGAGCACCATGGGACAACATGGGGACAACATGAGGCAACATGAGGACAACATGAGGACACATGAAGACAACATGGGACAACATGGGGACAACATGAGGGCAACATGAGGACACATAGGACAACATGAGGACAACATGAAGACAACATGGGGACAACATGGGGGACAACATGAGGACATAGGACAACATGAGGACCATGAGCAACATGGAGACAATGAGGACACATGAGACAACATGGACAACATGGGGCCAACATGAGGGCACCATGAGGACAACATGAGGACAACATGAGGACAACATGAACAACATGAGGACAACATAGGGTGTTCAATGAACGATCTACGTGGGTGCTTTTTGGGGAGGAAAGTCTCGTTTAGGTATTTGATAAAAAACCTGTATTTTTTTTCTCCATGCGAGGACAGACTCCTTTTTCCTTAAAGTAAACCAGAGACATTAAAAACCAAAACGTCCCTTCTAGTGTTACTAGACCACGAGAGTTTAGCGCAACCAACTGTATCAGTGAGGGATAAAGAAATGTATTTATATGGAAATGACTTGGGTTGTTCCTTTAAAAGTTCCCATGTGTAACAGTGGACGAGGGAAATGTAAATGTGTCCCGTGATCAGAGGATACATTCATATGCATACCTCAGATATGAAACCCAACACGGCACAAAGTTTGGGATGAAAGCAGCGTGGACCAAAAAAAAACACAGAAGAAAGTAAACCTGCAGCACTCGGGAAATGTCAAACAAAATGGGGTCTTTTCAAAATGCCAAATGAATCGGGGGGGGGTGATCAGAGCCTGGGAAGAACGTCGTGTTTTAAACATGCAACTCTGCCAAAAAATCCCTGGTTTTTTTGTATTTATAGGAGGTTTGTTGGACTTCTTTGTGTGAGAACAACGGCCATAACTCAAGCCAATCGCTGCCGGTTGCCATGACAACAAAGCATCTTCTAAAATAGCACCGAGGCGGGAAAAGATTAGAGGAAGCCGCCGGGGCAACCCCCCCCCCCCGAGACAGACGGAGACGGAGGGAGGGATCGGCTGGCGTCGCACAAAACGATGATGCAGCGGGCGGAGGGAAAGAGAGACAGATGAGGAAAAAAAAAAAATAACAAAACCAACAACAACATTTCGGCTGAGAGGAAAACAGAAGCCTCTGCTACGTCCATCTCCTCCATCACGTCAAACTAGAAACACGACGGGCACCGGGTGCATGACGGACATATCACTGAGAAGTGTGTTTTGTAGTCGTGACGTCACAACTTTGCTAGACACCACACTACTGCACTAACTGCAACCTGCACAACTGGTTTATTTGGGTTTTATTTGGTATTATTTAGCAGAGTATGAGGGTCCTGACAGTACCTAGGTAAGGACTACTAGCCATCAGAAGCATAGTTGAGGCCCTGACAGTACCTAGGTAGGACTACTAGCCATCAGAAGCGAGTATGAGGGCCCTGACATAAGGACTACTACCAGTCAGGCGCAGAGTATGAGGGCCCTGACTAAGGACTACTAGCCTCAGAAGCAAGTATGAGGCCCTGACATACTAGTAGGCTACTAGCCAGTCGAAGCAGAGTATGAGGGCCCTGACAGTACCTAGGTAAGACTACTAGCCAGTCAGAAGCAGAGTATGAGGGCCTGACAGTACCTAGTAAGGACTACTAGCCAGTCAGGAGCAGAGTATGATTATGTTAACCTATAACATGCACAAAAGAGATACATAACAATAAAGGAAAGGGAAAAAGCCAAAAAGCATAATATGAGCTCGTCTAAGTTATTCTGACGACATCCATCCAACAGCCTTCTGCACTCATGGCAACATCAGCGTGAACAGCCAATTAGCCGCCAGCATTAACTGAGGAGAGGAGGGAGTTGGTTGCTCACACAAAAAGCAAAGAGTACACACACACACACACACACACACACACACACACACACACACACACACACACAGCACACACACACACACACACACACATGCAAATGTAATTGCTAAGTACTTATGATGTACTTAAGAGAACCAAAAAGGTGTGACACACGGCCCCTCAGCATGAGAATGAGCTGCTGCTGCTGGTCCGGTCTACATGAAACCCTGACTTACACACACACACACACACACACCACACACACACACACACACACACCTCGGTGTTCCATGCTGTTAAATAAAGCATTTGTTGCCTGTGAACAGTCAAGTTCCCTTTTACATTATAGGGCTGAACGTGAGCATCAAAACTAAATAAATGACTTTTTCTCAGATCTAATGTTGAACTTCTTTAGCAAGTTCTGCCTTTAAAGGCCCAGTGTGTAACACCTTTACTTGTTCATTATCAAATAAGACATTATATGTAGGACATTATATATAAGACATTATATATTATCTTTATATGGGAGCTGACTCTCTGCCCACTGGGGCTCATGTGGCCGGTTTAAGCTGCTTCCAGCTGTGTGTTTCAGGTGGAGGTTGCCAGAGAAGACAGGTGGAGACAGTCATAATAACAAAGAGCCGGAGCCAAACACCTGCTCAACGTGGGGGGGACAGCCAGAACCTGCATTGCATTCTGGTCTATTTCCGTCTCAAGAGAAAGACATTATTAGATTGTGAAGGAGGGGATCCAAAACACCTGGAAAAACGTTCTTCTAGGAAACGACTTACTGGAAATTTGATGTGAACACACTAACGTAAGGACTTAAAGTTTTAAACGATAACGTGAGTTGTTGTGCTATATTTTCTTCTTTCTCATAAGAATACTGAATGTATTTACTAACTTACTATGTACGGCATGTGTATCAGGGCCCAACGCATTCTCATTAACAGTTTTGTATATATTTTGATATGCTACGTAAATAAGGCAACTGAGTGATATTGATTTTCTGGACAATGTGATAATATTTGCTTATATCACAAAGTCAGCCATGATATGAATTTTATTTGATTATATTCATTGTCCTGCAATCGATATTTCAAAATAAAGGCACATCTTAAAGGTCCCATGGCATGAAAATGTCACTTTATGAGTCCCCCCAGCCTGCCTATGCCCCCCCCCCCCAGTGGCTAGAAATGGTGCTAGGTGTAAACCGAGCCCTGGGTATCCTGCTCTGCCTTTGAGGAAATGAAAGCTCAGATGGGCCGATCTGGAATCTTCCCCTTATGAGGTCATAAGGGGCAAGGTTACCTCCCCTTTCTCTGCTTTGCCCACCCATGAGAGAGAGGGAGAGAGAGACATCATGGCTTGCAAACAAGCAAAGCATGGCAGTTGGTCAAGGCCACACCCATGCACACACACACACACACACACACACACACACACACACACACACACACACACACACACACACACACACACAGAGTTTAAACTGTCTTACCTTCATAAGAACAGACTCGCTGAGCTTTTCTCTGTTGACAATCTTTATGGCAACTTTCTGACACGTCACACAGTGGATACCCAGCTTCACCAGACCTGGAACACAGATATTCAAAGTCCGTCTGATTCACATTCAAAATGTTCAAAACCTTCAATTGATTAGTAGTCTGGTTTCTAAAATGGTAGAAAATGGGGAAAAATGGGGATCAGTGTTTCCAAAAAGCCCAAAATGACGTCCTCAAATGTCTTGTTTTGTCCCCAACTCAAAAAGATTCAGTTTACTGTCACAGAGGAGAGAAGAAACTAGAACTTATTCACATTTAACACGCTGGAAACAGATTATTTTTGACTCAAACCTATTAATCAATTATCTAAACAGTTAATTAATCTAATAGTGGACAACTCATTGATTTATCTTTGCAGCTGTATAAGTATAAGTACACTGTATGGTTAGTGGTGCTTGTATGTTCTGGGTTCAACTATCCATAACACTCCCAACTGGATGTTGTTTGTCACTTTCCACAGCGTAAGCCGAGTGGATAAAAATACAGTTGACTTGCATTCTGCAACTCCCGAGTCTCCATTTTCATTATGTGCTTCTGAGAACTCGCCCGACGTGACTCTCGCATCATAAAAGAAATGTCAACACGCAACGCCTCTGCCTTCCTGCAGCCACTACGGCTCCATCCATCTCTATCAAAGCCCCGACACCGGGGGAACGGGTTTTACTTTGTACTGACGCCGTGGTGGAAATGCCACTGCGCATATGCACCTCTTCATTACCTCGCGCTGCATGTATATTTCACAGGAGATGAGTGGCTCACGTTTTGAAAGGTGATTTCCCTGCAGGGTCCCGCAAGGAAGCCAGCAGATCCATTAGCAGCGGGGGGGGGGGGGGGGGGGGGGGGGGGGGGGGGGGGGGGGTGTCGGGGCCAATATGGCAGCCTGGGGGCTCTTTTATGTCTTCAGTTAGGACCCAAATGGCATCCCGGGCGACATTCACAGGCTGTCATTGATCTTGTTGTCAAGAGCAACTCGAGCAGAACAGAACACGGGAAGCTCCGTACAAGCTGCTCTGTGTGGACAGGCTGTCCTCATCACGCAGCCAAAACACTGTCATTTGTATGTATTCAACGTTTTTATTACTGTATGCATAGTCTCGCATTGCCAGACATTCCTCCATCTACACAGCATTCCAGGATGGGAGAAATCATGCATAGGTTTGACACTTTACAAACAATATTGTGTTAAAATAAAACCTCTGCTGGAGGACCAATCACTTCAGTATTTCTAAAATCCTGGCTACGACCAGGGTCCAAAATTAGCACCATCTACTAGCCAAATGCTGGTGAAACATGCAAGTGGCTTGTAGATTTGCTTTAATCACCAGCCAAAGAAACTATGGTTAACTATTGAGTGGCTGGTGAAATTTGAACAGTCACTAGCCGTTTGGCTGGTAATCAATAAAGTTAGTTTTGGACCCTGTCTACGACTCCTGAGGCAGAGCCGTGTCGGAGTGTAGGGCTTTATCTGCGCTACTAAAAACTGTGATTAGGAGGCGAATGTGACTGTACTGAAGATAAGGAACAAACTAAAGTGGACTCAGCAAACAAAGAAAACAGCCGCATGAGTGATGTTGTGTTGCCTTCATGCTCCCACACAGCGTAGAAAGATATTTAGAGTGCACGTTACAGCGACATGGGCCCAGCGAGGGCTATAAGAATGACTTATCTCCTGTACAATCACATTTGTGCGCCCATAATATTCTGCGTAGCCGCTCGTAACGAGTCCTCTGACACCTCCACGGTCTGAACACACGGCCGGACGGTTCAGACTCATCCAGCAGAAAAATCATAACGCCATTTGTGTTTGACATTTTTCATCGTGCCAGTCAGTTATTAGAGTCATCATGTAACACAAAACTACACCCTCAAGTAATAATCTGGGACTATTTCACCCAGGCCACTTTGTTTCTCCCCGCGTCGTTATGACATTAACTCAGCGAAGATGACTTCATCGAAGCTTTCTACTCGTTCTGACCAGAATTTGGTTTTTCCCAAGCCGACAGAGAGTTGCTAGACCGAGCCTAACTGCGTCTAGACTCTAGACTTCTAGGCTAACTACAATATGGACCAGCCTTAAATTAAAGTTTGCTGTTTTTTTCAGAGATGCATCGCAAGTTTTCTTAGAATAGAATAGAAAGCCTTTGATGTCTTTATACACAAGGGCAGTACCTGTGCAATGAGACTGAAGTTCTTCCAACCTTCGGTCTTCTAAGTCCTCCCTCCATGTCTCAAGTCTAACTATCGATTAGATTATTAGAGGATTGTTCCTTTAGAGCCAGATGCAAGCCAGTTACATATTAATGAAATCAAACCGCTCTCATTGCACTTGTTTGTTATCATTTCTTCTGAGGATGAGAGTGCAGGAATCCCGATTGATTGGTTTTGCACAGATCACATTAAGATCCTCACATGGAGGCATTGAAAATAAAATGTTTCCTTGAAATGTCATACGTTAGGGAGATGTCTTCTAAGTAAGTTACTGGTTGTCTGCAACACCATTTTAATGCAGAAGTCCAGTTCATTATCTATTCATCTGTTATTTGTGTTTTGTGTCAATCTACAAATGCTTAAAATAAAGCCCCATTGTCTTCAAAATGTCATAAAATAGTGGGGTTTGAAAAGCTCTAGAACAAAGGAGAGCTGTATTTTGTGTCAGACTGACGTGGAAAGGCAGCAGTTAGCATGTGCCGTGAACCCATTCCTGCTGAACAAAGCAATAAATGCCACATGCCACCTGCAGAAACCACGACAACGGCCGCAGCGTGTTTGACGGACAGGTCCACTCACGCAGCAGTGCAGCGCCGCTGCTCAAAACAAACATCTGCACAAAATCTCCCACAAGCCAGATGAAACCAGCATTCGACCGGTGGAAGACATAACTAACTCGACAACTGGGTTGCATTGATTTCTCTCCTCTCGGCTGAATCAGATCAATAATCTCCAAGACATCTGACCCCCCCCCCCCAGACTGGCCTCTGGTGCTCCTCAAAACCACCATGTTGCCTCTCTGAGCCCAGGAACAATCCCTTCCAAAGTCCCAATTAAGCTTCTTTAATGAATGCATTTTATATTTACTACCTATAGAGGGAAGAAAAGAAATCAAAGCCGGTATTCACATCAACTCTGCTGCCTCTGTGTCTATGCACCGCCTTTTTCTACCCTTCCTTATTTACTCCTTCTTTACTTCTTATTTCTTTCAACTTTATTTCCTTCTCTCCCCCTTTTTTCCCCCTACTTCCTCCCCTACGCACTTCCCTTCTTCTGTCTTCTTTCCATCCTTCGTCCTCTATTCTTCCTTCCTCTTTCTATCCCTGCTTACATATTTACTTAAAAGCTGCAAAGCTGCAGAGATGAATCGATTAGGTGTCAAATTTACTATTAAACTGATCTCCAAGTATGTTGATAATCATTTGAGTTAAAACTTGTACGATGTCAGCTTAGATGTGAATGTGTTCTAGGGGTGGGGGGGTGGGGGGGAATCAATACAGCATAGTATCGTGATATTTTCTGTGGTAACACTGCATTGCTCTATTATTATACTGTATATATGTGTTGGTCAGTTTGTCTCAGTTTTGCAACGATAACACTGAAGGGAGATGAACAAACAGAGAAATGTTGAGATGTTGATAAGTTTCCTTTTGGGGACGTCATTAGAAATTGAGAAAAAGTTGTAAAAACGGTTATAAATTGCAATAAATCGCGACATACTGTAAGGATTGTGATGATATTGTTCAGTGAGCCCCCCCTCCCAAATATCTTCTAGTGTCTTCTCTCCTCTGGGACAGTAAGCTGAATGTCTTTGAGTTGTGGACCAAACGAGACATCTGAGGACGTCGTCTCGGGCTTTTTGGGGAAACACTGATCCCCATTTTTCCCCATTTCAGACCCTTGTGTTGTCTTCCCGTTAACCATGAATTTGTCCTCATGTTGTCTTCATGTTGTCCTCATGTTGCCCTCATGTTGCCCTCATGTTGCCCTCATGTTGTCTTCATGTTGTCTTCATGTTGTCTTCATGTTGTCCTCATGTTGTCTTCATGTTGTCCTCATGTTGTCTTCATGTTGTCCTCATGTTGTCTTCATGTTGTCTTCATGTTGTCCTCATGTTGTCTTCATGTTGTCTTCATGTTGTCCTCATGTTGTCCTCATGTTGTCTTCATGTTGTCCTCATGTTGTCTTCATGTTGTCTTCATGTTGTCCTCATGTTGTCTTCATGTTGTCTTCATGTTGTCCTCATGTTGTCCTCATGTTGTCCTCATGTTGTCCTATATCAGTGTTCTTTATAATTCCCCAAAATAACATGATTGATTCCAACGCTCTTTGCCAAGTACAAATCTCTACTTTCATTAATTTTGGGTCTTATTCTATTTTATAGCATTGTAAAACAAAGTGAAGTGTTGTTGAAATAGTATTGAGTAAAAGTTGACATATTCCAGTCTGTGATTATCATCAACATCCATTCCTTTAATTTTAGTCTCAATAATTCCTAATATGTTCCTGTGTTGTGGTTTTTTAACCTTCATTCATCCAGGTACGCTGATTGAGAACAACTTCAACGACCCGTCACATTCTCACAGTTCCACAGTCATACCTTAAACACTGGCGCATTTACAGAAATGATGATTAATGTGCATTGTCCTCATCAAATAAATAAATAAATCTACCAGGTCAAAACTGATTTTTTGTTGTTGTGCTATTCCGATGTTTTTGTCGCTTTTTCTTATTTATTTCTCACTTTTTCCACACTTCTGGCGCTTTCTTTTTTTAAAAACCTGACCTGTTTTAGTAAGAGGTTTTACATTTATTCTTGGAATTCTTGGTCAACAAACCTCATTTGTATCAAATTATACATACGTTTTTTGGTTAAAAAGGAAGAAATTATGAATTATTTTGACTAATAGTTAAGATCAGAGGACGTTGAGTGGATGTCAGATGGATAGATGTCAAAGTTTAGTCCCCATACTGTTTTGACAAAATCTATAAGATTAAATAAAACACCCAAAAAATTCAATAAAAGTAAGCACTAATTTTACCTGAAGAATGTTGTATGGAATCATCAATGCTATTTTTGGACAATTTGGTTAAAAGAAATCCATATTTCTGATATAAAACACTTTGAAAAAGGTCAATTTGACCCAAGGACAACACAAGGGTTAAAGACCGACCTGGGCCACCTTGTGTTTAGCTTGGAGAGAGAGCGGCTGTGTTTATTTTGCCATTGATGCCGTCTGTTGGAGCCGTCCAGCTGGCTTTGCTACTTCGTTGGGTCGTGCCAGTGGACGGTCCTTCAACATCACTATCAGCTGGTGTGCTGGTTCCAATCAGTGAACACCACAAGAGAACAATCAGCTTCTGCTGCTCAGCATCCACACGACTCAGATGAGGCGGGGAGAAAATCTCCTTAAGGCATTTATTGGTTTTTTATTTGCTTCCACGTTAATAACAGATCTGATCACTGACATCTAATCACGCTAACACAAAGTTGCAACTGTTTTTTTTGGGGTTTTTTTTTTTTATGACTTTTTGGGCATTATAGACCTTTATATTTACAGGACAGATAAATACATGAAAAGGGAGAGAAATGGGGAATGACATGCAGCAGAGGGCCGCAGGTGGGAGTCGAACCCGCGGCTGCTGTGTTGAGGAGTATATACATCTATATATGGGCGCACGCTTTACCAACCAAGCTAACCAGGCGCCCACAACGTTGCAAATTGAGAAACACAGTTTTTTTTTTTTTATCCCTTAATCTCATTAATGTCCAATATTAATTTAATACTTAGTCCTTAATCTCGTTACTGTGCAATATATTTAATACTTTCTCAGTAGGTGCAATTTATATTAATCATTAGTCACTTAATCTCATTACTGTGCAATATTTAATAATCACTTAATCTCATTACTGTGCAATATTTAATAATCACTTAATCTCATTACTGTGCAATATTTAATAATCACTTAATCTCATTACTGTGCAATATTTAATCAGCACTTTCTCTTACTGTGCAATATTTAATACTTAGTCACTTAATCTCATTACTGTGCAATATTTAAAACTCAAGACTTTTAGCTATATTATTTGCATGATGTGTGTCCATACCCTTTATCTTTCTTACTATTTCATATACATGTTTATAGTTGCTCTCAGGAACTGTGCACCACTTCCATCCCCTCGG
>NC_045733.1:23310008-23313164 GCF_008692095.1 Etheostoma spectabile | reverse complement strand
AAAAAAAACCCAGCATGGCCGGTATGATGACCTACTTTCACGGTACTGTGGTTGCAATTAGAGCTTTAAAATGTTTTGTTTTTTTAAATGTCTACAGTAAAAATAACTTGGAATGCAATTTGTTTTTTTTTAATTTAAATCAAAAATGCCCTCTACCATCTCCATAACCACACGGCTCATACCCGAGGAACGGTAGGAAAACCTTGAAACCGTTGACCGACCCATGGTGACCTTCCAAAAATTAAGAATCTTCTCTGCATATCCTTAAAAAAAAAAAAAAAAGTATTAAATATTGCACAGTAATGAGATTAAGTGACTAAGTATTAAATATTAATATTAAACAGTAATGAGATTAAGTGACTAAGTATTAAATATTAATATTGCACATTAATTAGATTAAGTGACTAAGTATTAAATATTGCACAGGAATGAAATAGCAAAGAATTCCAACAGTTTAAGTTGATTGGTTGTCAACTGTTACATTAATCGCCAACTATTCTGATAATCAAGTAATTATTTTGAGTCTGTTTTTAACGAATAAAAGGCAAATATTTTCTGATTCATGGACGGAACCAAGGAAGAAAAGTAGAAGAAGGTCTTTGGTTCTCGGCCCAGAGGTCTAACTGGTCGGATGGAAAAAAACTGTTTTAATTAGAGGAATTTTTTGGCAGTAATGGTAACGGCGTTATTAAGATGGGAAGAGTTATTAATTTGATTACTCCTTACTGGAAAAGTAACACCGTTATATTCCATCTCTGCTTTTAACCCTGGTGTTGTCTTCCCTCCGGGACCCTCTCGTGTCCCTTGTGACTTATTTTGGGGTTTT
Organism: Etheostoma spectabile; assembly: GCF_008692095.1. Taxonomy (NCBI): domain Eukaryota; kingdom Metazoa; phylum Chordata; class Actinopteri; order Perciformes; family Percidae; genus Etheostoma; species Etheostoma spectabile. Next base: position 23,312,338 of record NC_045733.1, on the reverse strand, counting down.
AAAAACAATTCTGAAATAACATTTCACATCATAACCTACTAACAAATATCGTCTTTATCTCAGTTTCCAACAGCTGAGATAACATCTATGTTTAGGGAATCTTCGGCGTGACGCAATCAGGAAGAACACAAGTGGGTAACGGTGGTAAAGACAAGAGATGGGGTCGACAAAAACAGTACAAGCGGGACAGGGGAGGAAGCTGTGGGGGAAAGTGGGTAGAACACGCACGTCCCAGCGCGAGTTGGGGGCAAGGGGGGGAGTGTGGGGGGAAGAACCCAGTGCGCCGTGGCAGAGGAGGAGAACTTGTGTGGAAAACAAAGAACAAAGGTGCAAATGGGACAAGAGAGAGGGGAGGTGGGGGGGGGGGGGGGGGGGGGGGGGGGGGGGGGGGGGGGGGGGGGGGGTTTTGGGGGGGGGTTAAGCCATTACTGTACAATGTGAATGGACACATTTGCGAGATGCGTTTGTCCATCTCATATGATATTGATTTATCCTCGTAATCGCATGTCAATAGATTATGGTCTCAATCGCTAGTTTGACGGTCTTCCCTGCCCCAAAACACCAGATGATTGTTTAATTTGTTGAATTATTGATGTCGGTTGATTTAAAAATCCGTATAAACACGAAATATAAAATACTACACATTAGAAGTGCAGAAGAAAAAAAAGAGAGGGAACGTGGTGCACAGTTCTGAGCAACTATAAAACATGTCTATTGAATAGTAAGAAAGGATAAAGGTTATGGACATAGCATCATGCAAATACTATGCTAAAGTCTTGAGAATTTTAAATCATTGCCAGTAATGAGCATTAAGAACTACTCTAGAATATGCACAGTAATGAATTAAGTGATATTTCATCTTGCACAGTATGAATTACAGTGATTATTAAATACTTGCACAGTACATGAATAGTGATTATTAAATCTTCACCGTATTGTAAGACTTAGTGATTAATGTAAATATTGCACGTAATGAGATTACGTGACAAGTATATAACTATAATATTGCACATAACGAGAAGTATTATCCAGTAAAATTAAATATCGTAATATTACTTGCACAGTAATGATAGTGACTAAGTAGTAAATAGGATTATTGCAACATTAATAATTAGTGAACTAAGTATCAATGCATTGAGAAAAAGCCATGTAATGAGAAGTGCCTAAGTACTAAATATTAATTTGCACAGTAATAGATTAAGTGCACTATATAATATTAATATTGCACATTAGATGACGACAAAGTAGACAATATTAATATTATTGCCATTATGAGATTAAGTGACTAAGTATTAAATATTAATATTGCAACATTATAGAATTAAGTGACTAACTGATAATAGCAAGTATTGACTATGTGACGATCTTAGAATTGCACAGTATGAGTTACGTAAATATGTGACTATGGATTAATACATTTAATATTGCACAATAATAGATATCTGACTAAGCTATTAAATAGTATCCATTGCACATTAATGAGATTAACATGACTAAGTAAACCAATGATTGCATCTAATGAGATTAAGTGACTATAGTTAAAGTATGGACAGTAATGGAATTAAGTGACTAATCGCTAATTGAATATGTCCGAATATATCATATTAAACAGTAAATGAGTTTAGTGACCAAGTATAAATATTAATATTGCCATTAATTAATTAAGTGACTAAGTATTAAATATTGCACAGGATGAAAATAGCAAAGTACTTCCACAGTTTAAGTTGATTGTTTTCAACTGTTATATCGCCACATCTGATAATCAAGTAATTATTTTTGGTCCTGTTTTTTAAACGATAAAGCAAATACTTTCTGATTCAGGACAACCAAGGAAGAAAGTAGAAGACTCTTTGGTTCTCCGGCCCAGAGTCTACCGTCGGAGGCAAAAAACTGTTTTAATTTAAGGAATTTTTTGGCAGTATGGTAACGTCGTTATAGATGGAGAAGTTTTTAATTGATTACTGCCTTACTGGAAAGATTACCACCGATTATCCACTCGCTTTTACCCTGGTGGTATTGTTTGGCTTCCGCTCCGGGACCCTCTCCGTGGCCTTGGTGACTTATGTTCTGGTGTTTAAAACAATTCTGAATAACATTTCACCATCATAAATCTACAACAAAGATCGTCTTTAACGTCGTTTTCCAACGCTGAATAACACTCTAATGTTAGGGAATGCATCAGTCGTACTAGCACACTAGAACAGTCGAAGTGGGGTTTGTTTTAATCATAATGGTTTAATTCATGTTAAACCACTCATGCAACACACATAGTGTCATCTCCAGAATCAATGTTCCTGAGTCAGGAATACATTAATCACAGGAAATAAGGC
>NC_045733.1:23307613-23309983 GCF_008692095.1 Etheostoma spectabile | reverse complement strand
GCATCATCGCTACTAGCACACTATTAACATGTAGTGGGGGTTTTTTAATCATAAGTGTCATAATTCATGTTAAATAGCCCTATGACAACACACAAGTGTCAATCCAGAATCAATGTTCCTGAGTCAGGAATACATTAATCACAGGAAATGGCAAGGACGCTGATTCAGTAGAAACATGGGACTGGACATTTTTCTCTCTGCTGAAATGTAAGAAACCAAACAAGTTATTGGACAGTAGGTGGACACAATACTAAATGTTAGCTTCTAAAACGAGTAAGGAAGTCAGGCTGTGAATCCAGACTGACTCACACCGTAACCACAACAGACAACCCTGGAGTCAAACCCCGTCACTCGGTCCTGCAGCTCATGCCGGAAATCTTCTTTTCTTTGTGTGGTCAGTGTTTTGGCTCGAGAAATCTTTTAATCACGCTGTGCTCGGCCTGCCGGGACCTGCTCGGACTGGCAGGACTGCAGACCACCCAGACCCCCACACATTCACACAGGCTGAAAACGAGCCGGTAAACCGGAGTCAGAGCGGGTGGGGGGCCTCTGCAGTCCTTCAGGGCACCCGGGCCGAGGAACTCAACGGAGGGGAGTTCCTCGCTCTTTTATTTCTGTCAGTGAACTTAACCGCTGTTATCTTAACATGGTTGTCCTCATGGTTGTCTTCAGGTGTCCTCATGTTGTCTTCATGTTGTCCTCGTTTTCACCGTGTCCTCATGTGTGTCCGCACTGTTTGTCCCCATGTTGATCCTCATTTTGTCTTCATTTGTCCTCATTTGTTTCATGTTGTCTTCATGTTGTCCCTCATGTTGCCCTGTCTATTTTGTCTTCATGTTGTCCTCTCTGTTTGTCCCTCAGTTTGTCCTCCATTTGCCTCCAGTCTGCATGTTTGCTCATGTTGTCTTCAGGTCATGTTGTCCTCATGTTGTCTTCATGTGGCCCTCAATGATTTGTCCCAAATGTTGCCCTCTGTTGTCCTCATGTTGTCTTCCTGTTGGCTTCATGTTGCCCTCACGTTGCCATCACTGTGTCCTCATGTTGTCCTCATGTTGTCCTCATGTTGCCCTCATTTTGCCCTCCTGGGTCTTCATGTTGTCCTCATGTTGTCTTCATGTGTCCTCATGTTGTCTCAGTTGTCCTCATGTTGCCCTCATGTTGTCCTCATGTTTGTCCTCATGGTTGTCTTCATGTTCTTCATGCTGTGTTCATTGTCCCCCTGTTGCCCTCAGGGTGTCTTCATGTGGCCTCATGTGTCCTCATGTTGTCCTCATTTTCCTATATCAGTGTTCGTTATAATTCCCCACAACTAACATATTGATTCCAACGCTCTTTGCAAGTACCAATCTCTACGGAAAGGACGCTGATTTCAGGTAGAAAACATGGAACTTGGACCATTTTTCTTCTTGTAGAAATTAGAAACCAAACAAAGGTTATGGACATGTAGGTTGGACACAATACTAAATGTTGATCTTCTAAAACGAGTAGAGGAATTCAGGCTGTGAAATCCAGACTGACTGCACAGTGAACACAACAGGACAAACCCTGGAGTCAAACCCCCGTCAGCTCGGCTGGCAGCTCATGCCGGGAGACATCTTCTTTTCTTTGTGGGTTCAGTGTTTTGGCTCAGAGAAATCTCTTTAATCACGCTGTGCTCGGGCCTGCCGGACCTGCTGGACCTGCAGGACCTGCAGACCACAGCCAGACCCCCACACATTCACACAGGGCTGAAAACTAGCCGGTAAAGCCGGGGAGTCAAGAGCGGGGTGGGGGGGCTCTGCAGTACTTCAGGCACCCGGCCGAGGGAACGCAACGGAGGGGAGTTCCTCCTCTTTTATTTCTTCAGGAGAACTTAACCCTGTGTTAACTTAACATGTTGTCCTCATGTTGTCTTCATGGTGTCCTCATGTTGTCTTCATGTTGTCCTCATCACAACACACACATACCACCCACCACACCACACAACCATACACAACACACACACACACACACTCACTTTAAATCCCCTTTCACCAATGTCCTTGGCAGTGGTGGCCTAGAGGTAAGGATGCAAACTTGCAACCACGCGGGTCATCCTCAAACCAGCAGGATAAGATCGGATGGGGAAGCCCCACTAACGTGCCCTTGACAGGCTCCTAACCCCCAACCGCTTTAGTGCAGCAATCGACTGGGGTTGACTGGTCAGCATCAGTAGTTTATATTTATTTATTTGATGAGGACAATGCACATTAATCATCATTTCTGTAAAATGCCCAGTGTTTGAGGTATGACTGTGGAACTGTGAGAATGTGAGGGTCCTTGAAGTTGTTCTCAATCACGTCGTACCTGGATGAATGAAGTTAAAAAACCCCCACAGGAACATATTGGAAT
>NC_045733.1:23291161-23307271 GCF_008692095.1 Etheostoma spectabile | reverse complement strand
GTAGAGATTGGTACTTGCAAAGAGCGTTGGAATCAATATGTTAGTTGTGGGGAATTATAACGAACACTGATATAGGAAAATGAGGACAACATGAGGACACATGAGGCCACATGAAGACACCCTGAGGGCAACAGGGGGACAATGAACACAGCATGAAGAACATGAAGACAACCATGAGGACAAACATGAGGACAACATGAGGGCAACATGAGGACAACTGAGACAACATGAGGACACATGAAGACAACATGAGGACAACATGAAGACCCAGGAGGGCAAAATGAGGGCAACATGAGGACAACATGAGGACAACATGAGGACACAGTGATGGCAACGTGAGGGCAACATGAAGCCAACAGGAAGACAACATGAGGACAACAGAGGGCAACATTTGGGACAAATCATTGAGGGCCACATGAAGACAACATGAGGACAACATGAGACACATGAAGACAACATGAGAAACATGCAGACACATTGGAGGGCAAATCGGAGGACAAACTGAGGACAAACAGGAGGACAACATGAAGACAAAATGAAGACACTGAGGGCAACATGAGGGACAACATGAAGACAACATGAAACAAATGAGGACAACATGAAGACAAAATGGGACAACATGGGGACAACCATCGGGACAACATGAGGACACGGTGAAAACACTGTGTGTGGGGGGGGGGTATTCAGAACTGTCCTTAACAAAGAGCGATGAGGCAAAGAGAAAGCGTGGAGAAGAGCTGGTCCCCCAGCAGCAGACTCAGTGGGGCTCTGATGGACCTCCCTGGCCGTCAGGGACCCGTCTGCAGCGGTCTGAAGACTGATGAGCCCGCCGCCCCCCCACACATCAATCAGACCCACCAGCCACGCAAATTAAGCCTGTTTCCATCCTATCACAGAGAGGAACATCCTTTCATCTACACTAGAGTTCTTCAGATTCCCACAATTCAACATGTCAGCGAAGCAGCGCCCCCGGTCTATGGCATTACAGGTATCAGGTCACGGCGCTGGGCAACGGCTTTATTATTTATAATTTATTAATTCAGGATAATGCACATTGATGAACAAGTACAGCAGTACATGTAAATGTGCCAGGTTGTAGCCCGAGGGCTAATTTCCATTTAGGCAGGTTGGAGTTACAGTAAAAAAGACGTAGGATAGTAATATTTAGTATATAAAACAAGAAGAAACAAAAAGAAACAAGAACAGGACAATTCAATAGTAAAAGTTATTATGGAAAACAAGTCATTATTATGCTCCACTGGAACACACTTCTTCTACTAAAAAAGGTTAAAAAAAGCATAAAAAACGTCAGATGAAAGGACAAAAACGTTGAAAAAAGGGACAAAATTATCAACAACAAAAAAGTCAAAATAAAATAAAATAAAAAGCGCCAAAAACTTCAGAATAATTAAGTATGTAACATCACGTAACGTAACCCCCCAAAGGCAACAAAAACGTTGAAAAAGGGACAAAATTATCAAAAAAAACCTGTCAAAATAGTTGGAAAAACGCGCCCAAATCCTCCGAAACGCGGCAAAAACATTGGAAAAAGCACCAAAAACCGCCAGAAATATTAAGTGTGTAACGTCACGTAGCGCCAAAAAAAGTGAAAAAAACATTAAACAAAGTGCCAAAAAAGGTTTTAAAAAAAACAAACGTCAGAAGAAAAAAAACGTTGAAAAAAGGGACAAAATGATCGAAAAAAAACGTCAAAGTAGTCGGAAAAAAACGCGCCAAAACTTCAGAAAAAAAAGGCAAACAAATCATTTTATGCTCCACTGGAAAATACTTCTTCTACTAAAAAAGGTTTAAAAAAAAAAAAGCGTAAAAAAAGCGTCATACAAAAGGGACAAAAACGTTGAAAAAAGGGACAAAATGATCAAGAAAAAAATGTCAAAATAAAATAAAATAAAAAGCGCCAAAAACTTCAGAAACGCTGCAAAAACGTTGAATAATTAAGTATGTAAAATCACGTAACGTAACCCCCCAAAAAGCAACAAAAACGTTGAATAATTAAGTATGTAAAATCACGTAACGTAACCCCCCAAAAAGCAACAAAAACGTTGAATAATTAAGTATGTAAAATCACGTAACGTAACCCCCCAAAAAGCAACAAAAACGTTGAAAAAAGGGACAAAATTATCAAAAAAACCCCGTCAAAATAGTCGGAAAAACGCGCCAAAATTTCAGAAAAAAATGGAAAACGAATCATTATTATGCACCACTGGAAAATACTTCTTCTACTAAAAAAGGTTAAAAAAAAAAGAAGCTTAAAAAGTGTCAGATGAAGGGACAAAAACGTTGAAAAAGGGACAAAATTGTCAAAAAAACTAACAAGAACAGGACAATTTATTCGTAAAAGTTAAAATGGAAAACACAATTCATTATTATGCTCCACTGGAACGACTTCTTCTACTATTGGCACTGTACTTTTTAAACATTTTTAAATTGTTGATTCACAGTTTTTTGCAGAATTGTAATTAATTTAAAGATTTATTATTATTTATGTTCTTTTCCAGTTATGACTGACTGTGAAACTAGATAATAAAAGAGGGTTTTATAGTATTCTCTGTCTCTGCATTAACAGGGTTAGTAGTACACAGCTGTATACTGTGTACTTTATTTTTATTTTTGATGCACTGGAATCGGATCGGTACTCAGTATCCAAGTTGATTTGGGAAAATCTGTCATTATTAATCAGATTAATAACTGTAAGCACCCCGACACTTCTTGACCGCTTAAGGAAATTTAACATTTAAGTTATGATCTCGTGATAACATCGCTGCTCACGGCCAACCTCAACTTCCGCAGCACTGAACATGCAAATCGTGTATTTTCCACAGATTTTGTGTTTCGTGCCTAATTAAGAAAACGTTGATACTCGCGCAGGTGTCGGAATCGGTGTCGGGAAGAAAAGAAATGATCTGGGGAAATCTGTAATTGCCACACTGACTGCACTTTACTCCACAACACCTCATGTGACGCCACTTCACTTCACTTCACCTTCCTTCGCTCTGCTTTGCTCCAGTCTACCTTTCTGCACGTTGTCTGTTGTCTACCTGTGTTTCTTGTGTGTTTCCTTGTGTGTTTGTGTTTGCTTTCATTGTAGAGAATCGCTGCTGTAACAAAGGGATTTCCCCGCTGTGGGATGAATAAAGTCTCATCTAATCTAATCTATACAAACAGAAAGGAAAGAAAATGTTGATGCTCGCACACAGAGACGATACATATGTATTTTCCCATTTTATCAACCCTAAGAAGATATCGACCGGTCCTCGCTGCGGCCCTGGAACTGCACACCTCGCTGTCAGTCATTGGCTGCCGGGCTCCTTAGTTACGACCAATCGTGTGCGTCGAGAGCTCGGTAACATCGATCTCCCGCGGCCGGTGGACCCCCCCCCCCCCCCCCCCCCCCCCCCCCCCCCCCCCCCCCCCCCCCCCCCCCCCACGGCCACCCCCGCCCCCCCGCCGAGCCTGATGACGTCACGCAGACACTAACGAGCCTGAACATTGATTTCATTCCATGAATGAAGCACCGCAGACGTTCCGGATCAGCGGAGGAATATCGGGTTTGAAATGAAGGTTTTGGTTTGACAACGGTGGTTTTTAATCAATATTTCATATTTGCAGTAGAGACGCAGCGAGTTAAAGGAGACGGACAGGTGGACGTCTTTCAGAGCCTCGTTAGTCTCATTAAGGCCTCCTGTCGTCCTCGGGTCAACTTGACCCGTTTCAGAGTGTTTTATATCCGAAATATGGATTTATTTTACCCAAATTGCCCAAAAATCACATGGACAACAGTCTTCAGGTGACATTGATGATTACTTTCATTGAATTTTTTTGGGGGGTTTTTATTTAATCTCAAAGCATTTTAATTCTTTTTTTTTTTTTAAAGGTTTTAAAACCGTATCCAGACTAAATTTTGACATAACATCAACGTCCTCTGATCTTAAACTAGTAGTCAAAATAATTCCTAATTTCTGCCTTTTTAGCTAAAAACGTGTGTATAATTTTGTTGACCATCAATTCCAAGAATAAGAATAAGAAAACTTGTTATTGAACCAGCTCAGGTTTTTTTAAAAAAAAGCGCCGAAAGCTGGAAAAAGTGAGAAATAAATCAGAAAAAAATACAAAAAACATCAATTTTGACCTGGAAGGAGAAGTTGATGGTTACAGTTAAAAACACCCGGACTAGACTTTGACATCGACCCGTCTGAGATCCACTCAACATCCTCAGATCTTAACTATTGGTCAAAATAAGTCGTAATTTCTGCCTTTTTAATTACAGACGGTATGTCTAAATTGATATAAATGAGGTTTGTTGACCTTGATTTCCAAGAATAAGAATAATAAAACCTGGTATTTAACCGGCTTTAGGTTTTTTAAACAGCGCCAAGAGCTGGAAAAAGTGTAAAAAAGTGAAATAAATCAGAAAACTCGACAAAAACATTGGAAACAAAAAATATTCATTTTCAAAATGAATATCAACACTTTTGTTGATGGTTTTTAATCAATGTTTTTAACTTTTTCTTACGTTCTTGTTCTTTTTTTTCCAACACTACGTAACACTAACTTATTAACTTTAGTTTTACAGTTATTTTGGGAATTTATGGTCAATAAACCTCATTTATAGGAAATTCTACCTAATGTTTGAGTTAGAAAAGCAGAAATTAGGAATTATTGAGACTAAAATTAAAGGAATGGATGTTGATGATAATCACAGACTGGAATATGTCAACTTTTACTCAACACTATTTCAACAACACTTCACTTTGTTTTACAATGCTATAAAATAGAATAAGACCCTCTGTATAATACACTAGTACTGGTACTGCATGGGGGTCGCGAAAGTTTTGGTTGATTAGACTTTTTTTTATATATCCCCCCCCCCCCCTGCAATTTTTCCCACTAATTGAAATGTCTTTAAATCCACATTAACATGAACTCAACACACTGTAGTGAACAGATAAATGGAGGCAGAAGATGTCTTTCAGTCATCAATGCACACATGGCACTATAGGACCAGTTTGATATAACACAATGTTATACAGTATATATAATTAGGGGGTCCCCGCTCCATCTCGCCTTCAGTTTGGGGGTCCTTGGCCTGGAAAACGTTGAAGACCCCTGCTCTAAGCTGTGATCACAGTTACACACCTGGACTCACATTCATACCTGGACACTGACACTTCATGACCATTTATGGTAAATGTTTTTTTAATAGGTTTTTATGGTATTTTTGTTATTAATAGTATAGTTACTGTTATTACATTATGTTATTAATGTTATCTTTATACTGTCTTCCTCTTTTTCTCTCTGTACTGTATTCTTTCTGCTAAAAACTGCTGCTGGAAATTTCTATTTCCTTGCGGGAGTCATCCCAAAAAGATTAATAAAGAGAAGTACGAGTCGTACGTTCTCCTGCCTCAAAAGAAATATACAAAAAAATACATTTCTACTGCGATGATGATGATGATGATGATGATGATGATGACGCACCACATCATCAGAGACGGTAGAGTCCACCTGGGGGGACGGTGAGGCCCTTGGAGGTTTTGGCGAAGCATGTGACAGTAAAGCAATTAATTATTATTATTATTATTAATACAAAAGTTCAGAACTACATCTGGGAGTCAATCCAACAACTTGATCTCTAATTGGTTGGAAGAGCAGGAGGTGTTTTAGGGATCTTATACGGGGACGGGGGTCTCTGGGATGTCCTTTTCTGCAGGAAATCCTCAGGGTTGGGCGCCCGGGTGGGTCCCCTGTTACATCGAGGTTCACTACAAGACGCAGTGGCCGTGGGTTCGACTCCGACCCGCTCCCCTTTCATGTCTTCAACTGTCCCTTAAAAATAAAGGCCTAAAATGCCCAACAGATAACCTTAAGAAGAAGCAAAACACTCGAGGTCTTTCCATTGATAAAAGATCTTATTAATGCACCATCTCGTCTCCCTGACGATTCTCTGATTCCACAAATCGACCGACAGAAATCCACAACTCAGGTGCCGGCAAAAACCAAGAGTGTATGGCTGCCGCCTGGAGCGTCCCACGTCATGCCGTCCCGCCTGGTACCATCCCCGAGCTTCTACTTTTTCAAAATAAAAGCTTGCATCTGGAATAAAATAAGCTTGCGTCGACTGTCATGCTGTGGATAAAATACTTAAAAACTACGTGTCTGTCCGTGAAATAAATGCAGATTATAGGCAAACTAAAAACCGTCCTTGTGCCGTCCCCGGGATCTACTTGTCAAAATAAAACCTTGCATCTGGAATAAAAAATACTTTAAACAATAGGCTATGTCTGTTACTTTTCAAAGTAAAAGCTTGCATCAACTATCATGCTAATGAATAAAATTTTTTTTTTTAAATATTTAAAAATATATATATGTCCGTCTCTAAAATAAATACAGAATATAGCCAAACTAGAAAATTCCTTCTATGGCTGCAACTTGGAGCCTCCTGTGTCATGCCCTCTCGGCATGCTGATAAGCAGTTGTATTTGCAGCAATGTCCCAGTGAAGTGGGAAAACAATGTCGAATATAAGATTAAAAAGAGTCTTGGAAAGAGTGTAACATGTTTATTTTTGTATTTTTGTTGTGTGCAGATCTTTGTGATTCCTCCTAAGGAGGTCCTGCCGTTAGTCTGATGCAGATTTCATCAAATGTAGCTAAGTATACATCTAAGTATATTTATAATATCAGGGTACAACACAACAATACCATTCAGAAATGAGCAAACTATATGTATGGCAAAATTGTTTACTTTAACAGTTTTTAACGTTGCAACAAACGTGATCACGCACTGGTGGTCCCGTGACTCCATCTGGAAAATTATTCGCGATTTTGTATTTTTTTTACCCTTTGAATTTAGCGTTGGACACGCCTCGGCATGAGACGAGACCGCATGAGACGTGACGGCATGACGTGGGACGCTCCAGGCTGCAGCCATACCCGTCTTGGAAAAACGGACGCAAGACCAGTGGCCATTTTATTCTGGTGCGTCATCTCAACCTCCGCTGCCAATCAGCCTTTCACTCATCAGCTCAGTCAAAAGACCCTGTAATCATCAATGCTAATCATATGAAAGTTGCTTATTGAAGAAAAAACACAGACACAGGTGACATGGCATGAGCTTACCTGTTGTTGTTGTTTAAATCGGCAGGTTGGGAGCAGGAAGCAGCCGTCCAATCAGAGGAGAGCATGGGGAGAGAGCAGAGAAGAAGAGACCAATGGTTAGCTCTCGACACAGAAATCTACCAGGCAACAGATGATGGGGACACGCGGCTCTGCCATCCAATCACATCTCCTCTGTTTGTGGGTTTAACTGCTCTAAGAGCTACAAAGATTTATCCATTTCCACAACTATTTTAACACTCGGAGTCATTTTTTTATGGAAAAAAGGGAAACTTCTCTGTGAATATCTTCTAGTTTCTTCTTTCCTCCTCGACAGCACACTGAAAATCTTTTGAGTTTTGGACAAAACAAGATTTGAGGACGTCATCTTAGACACTGATCCACATCTTTCACCATTTTCTTTCTGACATTTTAGAGACCAAACGACTCATCCATTCATCCAGGAACTAACAACAGATTAATGGACAAAGAGAATAACCCTAGCAGCTGCAGTGTAGAACATGTAGACACTGTTCATCCAGCAAGACGGAGGATGTATGTCAAGGTTAGCCTCCCCTCCTCCATCGGTTCTCCTCCAACCCCCCCCCCCGCCCCCTTTCTGCTCCCCTGACGATGTGAATCCCATGGAATACAGTCAATATGATTTACCTCCCTCCCTCCCTCCCTCCTCCACATCGGAACAAAACCAGCTTCCCTTTCTCCATTAATGGATTAATCAGCTCCTTCTTTCTTCTTCTTCTTCTTCTCTCAGTCAGCATGGAGAAGAGAGAGGGGGGGGGGGTGGGGGGGTCAAGCAAGTCAAGCCCGAGAGGAAGAGAGGAAGAGAGGAAGAGAGGAAGAGAGGAAGAGGCTTCATGGGGCGTTCAGGCTGCTGGATGCCATCACTGATCAACACAACACAAACTACAGCTGCAGTTATTATGTGATTTATGGATTATTATCACCAGAGCTCCTCTAGGGACGGGCTATGGGAACTAGCAGTAGCCATGAATGCTGGGATGCTGTACATTGGAGATTTGTTGGACAAATGTCTGTCTCGTTGCATTTGTCCCTAGTCAAATGAACATGAAATTATCAAAAATGACCACGGTTAGTCGGTCGGCAGAAAAATAAATCAGCAACTATTTAAATAATCGATTCATCACACATGGAGAGTTCCTCCTTTTCTCTGTTTGGTATCATATCAGACTGGGTTTCTCCGGGTTCTGGACTGACAAAACAAGACATTTAAAGACATCACCTCGGACTCTGAGATAGTGACAAAAAGATCTGTTCTACTTCCTGTCCCTGTTCTACTTCCTGTCCATGTTCTACTTCCTGCCCCTGTTGTACTTCCTGTCTCTGTTCTGCAGGTATTCCACAAGTGGTCCTGGTCTAGAAGAAGTCTCCCAGCTGGTCCTGCCTTGGACTGACCAAAGCTGGAGAACTTCTGTCCTGAAGTGCGCGTTGGAGCTGCACATGCTCGCTTAGCTCGGTAGATCCATCAGCTGATAACTCTCCTCCAGCTTGTGGTCAGTCCAAGGCAGGACCAGCTGGGAGACTTCTCTAGACCAGGACCACTTTGGAATACCTGCGAACAGACAGAAGTACAACAGGGGCAGGAAGTAAACATGGACAGGAAGTATAACAGGGACAGGAAGTAGAACAGATCTTTTTGTCACTATCTCAGAGTCCGAGTGTGTGCTTTAAATGTCTTGTTTTGTCAGTCCAGAACCCGGAGAAACCCAGTCTGATATGATACCACGAAAAGGAGGAACTCTCCATGTGTGATGAATCGATTATTTAAATAGTTGCTGATTTATTTTTCTCCGACCGACTAACCGTGGCATTTTTGATAATTCATGTTCATTTGACTAGGGACAAAGTCAACGAGACAGACATTTGTCCAACAAATCTCCAATGTACAGCATCCCAGCATTCATGGCTCCTGCTAGTCCCCATAGCCCGTCCCTAGAAGGAGCTCTGGTGATAATAATCCATAAATCCATAATACTGCAGCTGTAGTTTGTGTTGTGTTTGATCAGTGATGGCACCAGCAGCCTGAAGCCCCCATGAACCTCTTCCTCTCTTCCTCTCTTCCTCTCTTCCTCTCTTCCTCTCGGGCTTGACTGCTTGACCCCCCCACCCCCCCCCCCCCCCTCTCTTCTCCATGCTGACTAGAGAAAGAAAAAGAAAAGAAGGAGCTGATTAATCCTTAATGGAGAAAGGGAAGCTGGTTTTGTTCCGATGTGGAGGAGGAGGGAGGGAGGGAGGTAAATCATATTGACTGTTTCCATGGGATTCACATCGTCAGGGAGCAGAAGGGGGGGGGGGGGGGGTTGGAGGAGAACCGATGGAGGAGGGGAGGCTAACCTTGACATACTCCTCCGTCTTGCTGGATGAACAGTGTCTACATGTTCTCCACTGCAGCGCTAGGGTTATTCCTTTGTCCATTATCTGTTGTTAGTTCCTGGATGAATGGATGAGTCGTTTGGTCTCAAAATTCAGAAAGAAAATGGTGAAAGATGTGGATCAGTGTCTAAGATGACGTCCTCAAAGTCTGTTTGTCCAAAACTCAAAATTTTCAGTGTGCTGTCGAGAGGAAAGAAGAAACTAGAAGATATTCACAGAGAAGTTTCCCTTTTTTCCATAAAAAATGACTCCGAGTGTTAAAATATTTTGGAAATGGATAAATCTTGTAGCTCTTAGAGCGGTTAAACCCACAAACAGAGGAGATGTGATTGGATGGCAGAGCCGCGTGTCCCCATCATCTGTTGCCGGTGGAGATTCTTTGTCGAGACTAACCATTGGTCTCTTCTTCTCTGCTCTCTCCCCATGCTCTCCTCTGATTGGACGGCTGCTCCTGCTCCCAACTGGCCGATTTAAACAACAACAACAGTAAGCTCATGCCATGTACCTGTGTCTGTGTTTTTTTTCTTCATACCACTTTCATATTTAGCATTGATGATTACAGGGTCTTTGACTGAGCTGATGAGTAAAGGCTGATTGGCAGCGGGGTTGAGATGACCAGACCAGATAAAGGCCACTGGTCTTGCGTCCGTTTTTCCAAGACGGGTAGGCTGCAGCCTGAGCGTCCCACGTCATGCCTCACGTCTCATGGCGGTCTCGTCTCATGCCGAGCGTGTCCAACGCTAAATCAAAGGGTAAAAAAAAATACAAAAGCGCGATAATTTTCCAGATGGGATCACGGGACCACCAGTGCTGTGATCACGTTTGTTGCAACGTTAAAAACGTTAAAGTAAACAATTTTGCCATACATATAGTTTGCTCATTTCTGAATGGTATTGTTGTGTTGTACCCTGATATTATAAATATACTTAGATGTATACTTAGCTACATTTGATAAATCTGCATCAGACTAACGGCAGGACCTCCTTAGGAGATCACAAAGATCTGCACACAACAAAAATACAAAAATAAACATGTTACACTCTTCCAAGACTCTTTTTAATCTTATATTCGACATGTTTTCCCACTTCACTGGGACATTGCTAAATACAACTGCTTATCAGCTGCCGAGAGGGCATGACACAGAGCTCCAAGTTGCAGCCATAGAAGGAATTTTCTATTTTGGCTATATTCTGTATTTATTTTAGAGACGACATATATAATTTTAAATATTTAAAAAAAATTTTATTCATTGCAGGATAGTTGATGCAAGCTTTTACTTTGAAAAGTAACAGACTAGCTATTGTTTAAATTTTTTTATTCCAGATGCAAGGTTTTTTTAAAGTAGATCCCGGGACGGCACAAGGACGGTTTTTAGTTTCCTATAATCTGCATTTATTTCACGCCAGACACGTAGTTTTTAAGTATTTTATCCACGCTGACGTCACCAAGCTTATTTTATTCCAGATGCAAGCTTTATTTTTGAAAAAGTAGAAGCTCGGGGAGGGTACCAGGCGGGAGGCATGACGTGGGACGCTCCAGGCGGCAGCCATACACTCTTGGTTTTTGCCGGCACCTGAGTTGTGGATTTCTGTCGTGTGTCGATTTGTGGAATCAGAGAATCGTCAGGGAGACAGTGTGCATTAATAAGATCTTTTATCAATGGAAAGACCTCGAGTGTTTTGCTTCTTCTTAAGGTTATCTGTTGGGCATTTTAGGCCTTTATTTTTAAGGGACTTTGAAGACGAATAAGGGAGCGGTCGGAGTCGAACCCACGGCCACTGCGTCTTGTAGTGAACCTCGTGTAACAGGGGACCCCACCCGGCCGCCCAACCCTGAGGATTTCCTGCAGAAAAGGACATCCCAAGACCCCGTCCCCGTATAGAATCCCAAAACACCTCCTGCTCTTCCAACCATTAGAGATCAAGTTGTTGTATTGACTCCCAGATGTAGTTCTGAACTTTGTATTAATAATAATAATAATTAAAATTGCTTTACTGTCCATGCTTCGCCAAAACCTCAAGGGCCTCACCGCCCCCCCCATGTGACTCTACCGTCTCTGATGATGTGTGCGTCATCATCATCATCATCATCATCATCATCGCAATAGAATTATTTTTGTATATTTCTTTTGAGCAGGAAAGTAAACGACTCGTACTTCTCTTTATTAATCTTTTTGGGATACTCCCAAGGAAATAAAATTTCCAGCAGATTTTAGCAGAAGAAGAATACAGTACAGAGAGAAAAAGAGGAGACAGTATAAAGTAACATAACATAATGTAATACAGTAACTATACTATTTATAACAAAATACCATAAAAACCTATTAAAAAAAGCATTTCCAAATGGTCATGAAGTGTCAGTGTCCAGGTATGAATGTGAGTCCAGGTGTGTAACTGTGATCACAGCTTAGAGCAGGGGTCTTCAACGTTTTCCGAGGCCAGACCCCCAAACTGAAGGCGATGGACGGGGACCCCTAATTATATATACTGTATAACATTGTGTTATATCAAACTGGTCCTATAGTGCCATGTGTGCTGATGACTGAAAGACATCTTCTGCCTCCATTTATCTTTTTACTACAGTGTGTTGATTTTCATGTTATGTGGATTTAAGACTTTCAATTAGTGGGAAAATTGCAGGGGGGGGGGGGGGATATATAAAAAAAGTCTAATCAACCAAAACTTTCGCGCCCCCCATGCAGTACCAGTACTAGTGTATTATACAAGGCTTATTCTATTTTATAGCATTGTAAAACAGTGAGTGTTTTTTGAAATAGTGTTGAGTAAAAGTTGACATATTCCAGTCTGTGATTATCATCACATCCATTCCTTTAATTTAGTCTCATAATTCTAATTTCTGCTTTTCTAACTCAACATAGGTAGATATTTCCTAAAAGAGGTTTATTTGACCATAATTCCCAAAATAACTGTAAAACTAAAGTTAATAAGTTAGTGTTACGTAGTGTTGGAAAAAAAAGACACAACTAAGAAAAAGTTAAAAACTGATTAAAAACCACATCAACAAAAGTGTTGATATTCATTTTGAAATGAAATTTTTTTTTTTCCAATGTTTTTTTCGAGTTTTCTGATTTATTTCACTTTTTACACACTTTTTCCATCTCTTGGCGCTGTTTAAAAAAACCTAAAGCCGTTAAATACCAGGTTTTATTATTCTTATTCTTGGATCAAGCAACAACCTCATTTTATCAATTAGACATACCGTCTGTATTAAAAGGCAGAATTCGACTATTTTGACCAATAGTAGATCTGAGGAGTTGAGTGGATCTCAGACGGGTCGTGTCAAAGTCTAGTCCGGGTGTTTTTAACTGTAACCATCAACTTCTCCTTCCAGGTCAAAATTGATGTTTTTTGTATTTTTTTCGATTTATTTCTCACTTTTCAGCTTTCGGCGCTTTTTTAAAAAAAACCTGAGCTGTTCAATAACAATTTTCTTATTCTTATTCTTGGAATTGATGGTCAACAAAATTATACACACGTTTTTAGCTAAAAAGGCAGAAATTAGGATTATTTGACTACTAGTTTAAGATCAGCAGGACGTTGATGTTATGTCAAATTTAGTCTGGTACGGTTTTAAACCTTTAAAAAAAAAAAGAATTAAAATGCTTTGAGATAAATAAAAACCCCCCAACAAAAATTCAATGAAAGTAATCTCAATGTCACCTGAAGACTGTTGTCCATGTGATTTTGGGCAATTTGGGTAAAAAAATCCCTATTTCGGATATAAACACACTCTGAAACGGGTCAAGTGACCCGAGGACGAACGAGGCTTAATGAGACTAACGAGGCTCTGAAAGACGTCCACCTGTCCGTCTCCTTTAACTCGCTGGCTCGCCTACTGCAAATATGAATATTGATTAAACCACCGTTGTCAAAACCAAAACCTTCATTTCAAACCCGATATTCCTCCGCTGATCCGAACGTCTGCGGTGCTCATTCATGAATGAATCAATGTTCAGGCTCGTTGGTCTTCGTGACGTCATCAGGCTCGCGGGGGGGCGGGGGGGGCGTGGGGGGGGGGGGGGGGGGGGGGTCCACCGGGCCGCGATCGATGTTACCGAGCTCTTCGACGCACACGATGGTCGTAACTAAGGAGCCCGGCAGCAATGACTGACAGCGAGGTGTCAGTTCCGGGCCGCAGCGAGGACCGTCGATATCTTCTTAGGGTTATAAAAGGGAAAATACTATGTATCGTCTCTGTGTGCGACATCAACATTTTCTTTCTTTCTGTTTGTATAGATTAGATTAGATGAGACTTTTCATCCCACAGCGGGAAACTCCCTTTGTTACAGCAGCGATTCTCTACAATGAAAGCAAACACAAACACACAGGAAACACAAGAAACACAGGTAGACACAGCCAACGTGTCAGAAAGGTAGACTGGAGCAAAGCAGAGCGAAGAAGGTGAAGTGAAGTGACGTGGCGTCACATAGTGTTGTGGAGTAAAGTGCAGTCAGTGTGGCAATTACAGATTTCCCAATCATTTCTTTTCTTCCCGACAACCGATTCCGACCCGCGCGAGTATCAACGTTTTCTTAATTAGGCACGAACACCAAAATCTGTGGAAAATACACGATTTGCTGTTCATTGCTGCGGAAGTTGAGTTGGCCGTGATCAGCGATGTTCGCACGAGATCAAACTTAAATGTTAAATTCCTTAAGCGGTCAAGAAGTGTCGGGTGCTTACAGTTATAAATCTGATTATAATGACAGATTTTCCCAAATCAACTTGTGATCGGAGTACCGATCCGATTCCATTGGCCTCAAAAATAAAAATAAAGTACACAGTATACAGCTGTGTACTACTAACCCTGTAATGCAGAGACAGAATACTATCACCCTCTTTTTTATCTAGTTTCACCGTCAGTAACTGGAAAAGACATAAATAATAATAAATCTTTAAATTAATTCATTCTGCAAAAAACTGTGAATCACAATTTAAAAATGTTTTAAAAAGTACAGTGCCAATAGTAGAAGAGTCGTTCCAGTGGAGCATAATATGAATTGTTTTTCCATTTAACTTTTACGAATAAATGTCCGTTCTTGTTAGTTTTTTGACAATTTGTGTCCCTTTTCAAACGTTTTTGTCCCTTCATCTGCCACTTTTAAGCTTCTTTTTTTTTTAAAAACCTTTTTTACGTAGAAGAAGTATTTTCCAGTGGTGCATAATATGATTCGTTTCCTTTTTTTTCTGAAATTTTGGCGCGTTTTTCCGACTATTTGACGGGTTTTTTTTGATAATTTTGTCCCTTTTTTCAAACGTTTTTGTTGCTTTTTGGGGGGTTTACGTTTACTTGATTTTACATACTTAATTATTCAACGTTTTGTTGCTTTTTTGGGGGGTTACGTTTACTTGATTTTACATACTTAATTGTTCACGTTTTTGCAGCGTTTCTGAAGTTTTTGGCCTTTTTTTTTTTTTATTTGACATTTTTTTCTTGATCATTTTGTCCCTTTTTTCACGTTTTGTCCCTTTTGTCTGACGCTTTTTTTACGCTTTTTTTTTTTTAAACCTTTTTTAGTAGAAGAAGTATTTCCCAGTGGAGCATAAATGATTTGTTTGCCTTTTTTTTTCTGAAGTTTTGGCGCGTTTTTTTCCCCGACTACTTTTGACGTTTTTTTTCGATCATTTTGTCCCTTTTTTCAACGTTTTTTTTCTTCTGACGTTTTTTTTTTTTAAACCTTTTTTGGCACTTTGTTTAATGTTTTTTTCCACTTTTTTTGGCGCTACGGACGTTACCACTTAATATTTCTGGCGGCGTTTTTGGTGCTTTTTCCAATGTTTTTGCCGCTGTTCGGAGAGTTTTGGGCGCGTTTTTCCAACTATTTTGACATGTTTTTTTTGATAATTTTGTCCCTTTTCAACGTTTTTTGTGCCTTTGGGGGTTACGTTACGTGATGTACATACTTAATTATTCTGAAGTTTTTGGCGCTTTTATGTTTATTTTATTTTGACTTTTTTGTTGTTGATAATTTTGTCCCTTTTTTCAACGTTTTTGTCCTTTCATCTGACGTTTTTTATGCTTTTTTTAACTTTTTTAGTAGAGAAGTGTGTTCCAGTGGAGCAAATAATACTTGTTTTCCATAACCTTTTACTATTGAATTGTCCTGTTCTTGTTTCTTTTTGTTTCTTCTTTTTTATTAACTAAATTTACTATCCTACTCTTTTTTACTGTACTCCAACCTGCCCAAATGGAATTAGCCCTCGGGCTACAACCTGGCACATTTAACATGTACGCTGTACTTGTTCATCAATGTGCATTATCCTGAATTAAAATTATAAATATAAAGTCGTTGCCCACTCGCGTGACCTGATACCTGTATTGCCATAGACCGGGGGCCTTGCTCTCGCTGCATGTTTGAATTGTGGGGAATCTGAAGAACTCTAGTGTAATGAAGATGTTCCTCTCTGTGATAGGATGGAAACAGGCTTAATTTGCGTGGCTGTGGGTCTGATTGATGTGTGGGGGGGCGCGGCTCATCAGCCTTCAACCCGCTTGCAGTACGGTCCCTGCCGGCAGGGAGGTCCATCAGAGCCCCACTGAGTCCTGCTGCTGGGGGACCAGCT
>NC_045733.1:23276633-23291136 GCF_008692095.1 Etheostoma spectabile | reverse complement strand
TCTGTGTGTTTGGGCCTGTGAGACCGACCTAGTGAGGAGTCCTGGTCTATATGTTCGGGCCTGTGCAGACCGACAATCTAGTGAGGCGCTGGTCTTGTGTGTCGGGCCCTGTGAGGGAACTGACCTAGGAGGAGTCCTGGGTCTCTTGTGTTTGGGCTGTGAGATAGACCTCGTGAGGCGTCATCGCCAGTCTCTGTGTGTTTGGGCCTGTGAGACGACTAGTGAGGCGTCATGGTCTCTGGGGTGTCGGGAATGGCGACCAACCTAGGAGGAGGTGCGTCTCATGGATGTAGTGCCTGTGAGGACCAACTGGTGAGGCGTCTGGTCTCTGTGTGTCGGGCCTGGGAAGACCAAACATAGTGAGGCGTCCTGGTCTCTAGTTGTGTCGGCCTGTGAGATCGACTAGTGAGGCGTCATCGGTTCTGTGGTCGGGCCTGTGAGACAAACCTAGGAGGCGCCTGGTCTTCTGTGTGAGGGCTGTGAGGACCGACCTAGGAGGCGACTGGTCTCTGGTGTCGGGCCGGAGGACCGGACTAGTGAGGGTCCTGGTCTCTGGTGTCGGGCATGTGAGACAACCTAGTGAGCGTCCTGGGTCTCTGTGTGTCGGAAGAAGTGAAGCAAGTGCTGTAAGGGGGCATTTTAAATCTGAAAGTAAAATGAACAAAACGTTTTTCCGGTCGGCCATTGGTACAAAAAAACATTGGATAGACCACAGATCAACAAAATCAACATGTGGGTGTGGGTCTTCCATGTGTTTCACATGAAGGTCATTACCCCGCAGACAGATTCAGATATATTCAGATCAAACATTTTCCAATTTGTTTTTAAGGAAAGTATGCAAACTAATCACCCCTTCCCCCTACTTCTGCGCTCTCATGCTCTGGTCGTCGCAGCCAATCAGGCGAGCGTGGCAGACAGGCAGTGGGTTGTATTGGGGTCAAAAACAGCAGGGATTGCGACGTCAGCGTTAACGAAGACCAGCCCAGAGATGCTGCGCTTGGATCTGCTCGGTGGAGTCAACAAGTCCACAGACGGGGGGGGACGGGGAAACTTCATCACCGCAAATGGTGATATGGGGTCTGAGGGAGGTGTGGTACTCTGTCTGTTGAGGGAGGTGGTGTCCTCTGGTATGTCTTGAGGGAGGGGTGGTGGCCTCTGTCTGGGGTTCCAAGGGACGGGTGTCCTCTGTCTGTCTGAGGGAGCTGGTGGTGACTTGTCTGGGGTCCGAGGGAGGTGGTGGGGTCACCTCTGTCTGTCTGAGGGAGGTGGTTGGTAATCTGTCTGGGGGTCGAGGGAAGTGGTGGCACTCGTATGGGGTGAGGGAGGTGGTGTTACTCTGTCTGGGGTCGAGGGAGGGTGGTGGGTCCTCTGTCTGGGTCTGAGGGGAGTGGTGGTCTGCTATGTGGATGTCGAGGGAGGTGGTGGTCATCTGTCTGTCTGCGGGAGGTGGTGGTCCTCTGTCTGTAGAGGGAGGTGGTGGTCCTCTGTATGTCTGAGGAGTTGCTCGTGTTGGTCCTCTGTTCTTCTGAGGGAGGTGGGTCCTATGTTCTGTCTGAGGGGAGGTGGTGGTCCTCTGTCTTTCTGAGGGACGGGGGTGTCCTTCCCTGTGCTTTTTCTGCTTAACTCGTTGAGGGAGGTGGGTGGTCATCTGTTCTGTATGAGGGAGTGGTGAGTCTCTGTCTGTCATGAGGGAGGTCTGGTGGTCCTCTCCCTCTGTCTGTCTGAGGGAGGGGGTGGTCCTATGTATGGGGGTATGAGGGAGGTGGTGGTCATCTGTCTGGGGGTCTGAGGGAGGTGGTGGCCTCTGTCGGGGTCTGAGGGAGGTGGTGGTCCTCTGTATGGGGTCTTGAGGGAGGTGGGGGTCTCTGTCTGTCTGGAGGGAGGTGGTGTCCTCTGTTCTGTACTGAGGGAGGGTGGGGGTCCTCTGTATGTATGAACAGGGAGGTGGTGGTCCTCTGTAGGTCTGATGGAGGGGTGGTGGTCATCTGTCTTGCTGAGGGAATGCAGGGGTGGTCCCTGTCTGTCTGAGGGAGGGTGTGTGGTTTTCCTCATGTCTTTCTGAAGGGAAGTGGTGGTCCTCTGTCTGTCTGAGGGACGGTGGGGTCCTCTGCTGGTCTGAGGGAGGTGGTTGGAGGTGGTGGCCTATGTCGGTTGAGGGCGGTGGTGGTCCCTGTCGCATCCTGAGGGAGGTGGTGGTCCTCGTCTGGCTGAGGGCGGTGGTGGTCCTCTGTCTGGGGTTGAGGGTGAGGTGGTGTCCTCTGTCTGTCTGAGGGAGTCCTCCTTCCTTGGTGGTGGTCATCTGTCTGTCTGAGGAGGTGGTGGTCCTCGTATAGTCTGAGGGACGGTGGTGGTCCATCTGGCTGTTGAGGGAGTGGGGGTCCTCTGGTGGGGTCCTGGCGGACTTTTTTTTTTTTTTTCTTTTTGCGTTGGTGGTCTACGTCTTGGTGTTTGTGTGTTCGAGGCGACCCTTGGTGTGTGGTCCTCTTGTCTTTGTACTGAGGGAGGTGGTGGCCTCTGTTGGCTGAGGGAGGTGGTGGCCTCTGTCGTCTGAGGGAGGTGGTGGTACTATGCGGTTTGAGGGATTTTTTTTTTTTGGGGTGGAAAAACACCCCCCAAAGCAAAAGGAAAAGTATACGTGGCAGGCAATATCTGGTATTCTTTTTAAAGTTCTGTTTTGGTGGCTTTTTTGCCCCTTTATTTGATAGGACTACTGCTATGTGTGCCCGATCCGCTTGGGGGGGGGGGGGGGGCTCCCCCCCGACCCCATGTCCAGTGTACTTACCACACGCCCTGACTATTGAGTACAGTTTCGGGCGCGCGTGATATTCCAATCCCCCACCTGGTCCTTTTTTGTGTCCAGCGTCCTTTTGAAAGCATACAACCTTCATACTCCGGCCCATGTTGATTTTTTTCCCACTCTATGTGTTTTGTCCCTTTTCCAACGCTTGTTTTCAGCTTTGTCACTTTTTTTAACGTTTTCAAACATATAGTGTGAGACACTGTTAACTTATAATTTTTTTGTATGTGGTCTCCGACTGTGTTATTTTTTTTTTTTGGAATTTAGGTCAATTTCTTATACCTCCTTTATAGGAATACTTCGATTGCTTCTGCGTTCCCCGATGCGGGAGATAGCCTGATAAGAACGCACGGATCCTATTCACCTGCCCGGAGACGCGCCCCTGATATTGAGGACACCTTATCATTAAAGGAATGGCCCCCCAGGCCTTGCCGAGGTCTATCCTCCGCGTCAACTCTACCACCGATTTCGGAACTCATGTTTATAATTCCATCGTTATTATCAAACACTCTTTCAACAACACTTCCATTGTTTTACAAGCTATAACATAGAATAAGACCCAAAATTAAATGAAAGTAGAGATTTGTACTGTGGCAAAGATCGCGTTTGAATCAATCAGTTATTTGGGGAATTAAAAAGAACAAGATATAGGACAATAGCACGATACGAGGACACATGAAGAAACAGGAGGCCGGGACAACATGAAGACAACATGAGGACACACGACGAGGACAACATGCAATTTTCAATTCAGCAATTTTATGTATACGACATCAAATCACAACCCAAGATTATCTCAAGAAACTTTACAGAGAGCGCAGGTCTTGACCACACTCAGAATACACAAGGACCCAACAGTTCCAGTAGTTCTCCAGGATACCGCGACAAAAATGGGACAAACATGGGGACAACATTGGGACAAACATGCGAAACAGAAGACAAACATGAGGTCAACATGAGGGCACATGCGGAAAACAGGAGGAAAACATGGGGAAACAGTGAGGACAACAGAGGGAAACATGAAAGACAACATGGGGCAACATGCGGAGGCAACATGAGGAAACATGACGCACCACAACATAAGAACACAATGGGGGACACACCAACATGGGGACAACATGAGGACAACATGAGGGCAACATGAAGACAACATGAGGGCAACATGAGGACAACATGAGGACAACATGGAACACATAAGAACAACATGGGGACAACAGAGGACTCAAATGGGGACAAACCATGAGAACAACATACGAAAACATGGGACAACATGATGCGCTGCAACATGTGGGTGACAACATGAGGACAAACATGAGGAACAACATGAGGACTCAGGGGACAACAGGAGGGGGACAATATATGGGGAAAACATGGGGTCCAGAGAAACGGAGGATGTATGAGAACGTTGGCAGAAGACCGTAGAAGGACGGCAAATCAAATCAGTTTATGATAAACAGATGTGTTGATGGCGGTTCTTGGTAATCTTTTTAAAAGGGACGCTCTGTGACATCTTCTCTACCAGAGCCATGGAGGGTAGGTCACTCATCTCACTTCTCTATTGGAACAACAAGCGATGGATGTAAAATGTATTTAAACAGTCTAATGTTCCGAAATAGGACATTTATGCGGAAACGCTCAAAACAAGAGAGCATTAAACCAAAAAAAACCACTATTCTTTACAGACGACGCTCAATTGAAGCAGACAACGATTGGGGGAAAATGATTTCTCATGAAGTGCTTAAACACTAGATGGATCAGACCTTCTTGAGGATTTTGAAAAAAAAACAAAAATAAAGAAGGTCTGATAGGACATCACCAGGGTCTGGGTGTAATGGCTAGTTTGGTATTTTCATTTCTGACCGAAATATCGCAGGCGGCAATGAAAGGGAGGTTCTTGAATTTCCGGAATGGTTTTGCGGTTTTTTTGGTTAAAGAGGCTGATGCACGGGGTCGGATGGCTCCTCTGAAGCATCAGCCAGGCCTGAGGCAAACGATCACAGACGGCCGATGCATCGCCGTGTCTGGTGTGTGTGTGTTGTTGTTCATGGTGAGTGTTCTTGCGCGTTGTGCTGGGTGCTGCGGGTGCGTGTCCTGTCTGTCCTGTGGTGTTCCGGTTGGCGTGTGGTCTGCGTGTGTGTGTTCTGCGTGTGTGTGTTCCTGGGCGGTGCGTGTTCCTGGGTGTGAGCGTTCCTTGCGTGACGTGCGTGTTACTGCGCGTGTGCGTGTTCCTGCGTTTGTAGTGTCGTTGTGTCCTGCGTGTGTTCCTGAGTCGAGTGCGTGTTCTGGCGTGTGTGCTTGTTCATGCGCGAAGTGAGTGTTCTGTGTTGGGTTCCTGCGTATGTGTTGTTCGGAGTGAGTGCGTTGTGTTCCTGAGTTGGTGTGTAGCGTGTTGTCGGTGTTGCATGTGCGTGTTTGGTGTGTTCATGCGCGTGTGCGGGCCGGCGTGGGTTCCCGGTGTGTTTCAGCGCGTGTGCGTGTTCCGATTGTGGGTGTCCTGCGTGTGGGGTTCATGCGTGCATGCCTGGTGTGTTTACTGTGTGCTCGTGTTTCGCTGTGGTGTTCCTGCGTGGGTCTGGTGTTGTGTGTCCCTGCGTGTGCGTGTTCCTGCGTGGGTGTTCCTGCGTGTGTGTTCCTGGTGTTTGTGCCGTGTTCTGCGTGTGTGCGTGTTCCGAGTGGTGCATGTTCTGTGTGTGTTCCTGCGTGTGGTTCGCGTGCGTTGGGTGGTTCCTGCGGTGTGTCTCCTGCTGTGTGTGTTCCTGCGTTGTGTGTTCCTGCGGGGGGTGTTTCCGGGTGTGTGTTCCTGCGTGTGTTTCCTTGCTGTGTGTGTGTTCCTGCGTGTGTGTGTTGCCGTACTTTTGTGAGCGAGACATCTCTGTGCTCAGTAACAGACTCGGCCCGACGGGCGAGTCGAGTCACGGTGAGCAGTACGCGCAAAATTAATTACGCCGTAAATGTCAAATTATCAGTGTGATAGAGGAGAAGGACTTGACATAGAGCCGAGACGGAGAGAGAGAGAGCTGGGGGAAGACCAGAGCCCTGTGAAGGTTACCAAGCAGTCAGAAACTACTGATTTAGCTCAGACGTGATGCCCTAAAAGCATCTGCCTGCAGCGCTCAATATCTCCAAAAACTGGGGGGCACATGTCCAGCTGGCGTATGGTCATTTGCTTCTACGAGTTATAACTTGTTGTTGACATGTAGTAAAGGAACTCTTCTAGAGATTAGATTAGTTGTAATATGGAATTAATCACCAACTAATGTTGATAATCATCCTCACTGATTGAGTATTTTTAATGAAAAGAATGCAGCTTGTTGATGTGAATATGTTGTTCTGATATTCTAGAGACCAAACAAAAACTCATCTCCTTTTGGGGCATTTCTGCTTTAATGGATAGGACAGCGAGATAAGAAAGAGGACGAGGGAGGACATGCAGGAGGACATGCAGGAAGACATGCCAGGAAGACATTGTCAGGAGGACATGCAGGAAGACATGCAGAGGAAGACATGCAGGTGGAAGGCAGCAAGGACACGTGGCAGGAGGACATGCAGGAGACATGCAGGAGGGACAGGCAGAGAATGCAGAGGACATGCAGGAAGACATGAGGGGACATGGCAGGAAGAATGCGGTGGACACTGCAGGTGGACATGCAGGAAGACATGAGGAGGAATTGCAGGGGACAGCAGGAAGCGACATGCAGAGAAGCCGTATGTTCTCCCTTTGCCGCTGCTATCTCTCCACCTCTCAGTGAAATCTGTGGTATCTGTGCTGGCAGGTTGCCCACGGTGATACACACCTTTATATATTATTCTCAGCCAGAACTATGACACTAATAAAAGCAGGGTCAAGAACCTTAATTTAAGTTGAAATTGAAATGACAGGAGCTGTGTGTGTGTGTGTGTGTGTGTGGTGTGTGTGTGTGTGTGTGTGTGTGTGTGTGTGTGTGTGTGTTCCTGTTTAACTGTATTTGTGGGGTCCAATGACGGAGAGTCCAGTATACTCCCGACAGCTTTGTGGGGCCAAAATGTTGGACCCCACAAGTTTAAAGTGCTGTTTGAGGGTTAGACTTGGTTTTAGGATTAGGGTTGAATCAGGTTGGTAAGGATAAGGTAGGCATTTAATTGTTATGGTTTAATGTTAGGGTAAGGCTAGGGAAGGCATTAAGTCATGATGGGTCCCACAAAGATAGTCCCACGCCAGTGTGAGTGTGTGTGTGTGAGGTGTGTGTGTGAGTGTGTGTGTGTGTGTGTTGTGTGTGTGAGGCGGTTGTTTGTGACAGATATCTCAGTACGGCCAAAACCCTCTCAGTTCTATAAGTAAAATTGGTCTCCTTGCCGAAGAAATCTGTGGGATCGTTCCATGAGTATCACGACACCGACATAAATCCGTTTTTAGTTTATGTATTTGAAGGTCCAGGAGGAAAGCCTTCATCCTCCTTTGTCTTTTCCAGCTATGATTAATAGGGGTCTGGGGTCTGGGGCCAGGTCCATTCTCTCCCACACGATGGAAGCTGTAAAAATCTTGGGAAAGAAAAAAAGAGCCCCAAATCAGTTACTGTTCGTGGATGTGTGCAGTACAGAATTACACCGAGGGTATGAAATGTACATTGGAGGCGAGTGCGGAATGGAGGACGGCCGCGCTGGAAATTATTTCCAGCGCGGCGCCACCTGAAGAGAAATTACTCAGAGATTTGAAGCTGTATGAAAGGGAAAACTCAAGCTGGTGGAAAACAGCCGGTCCACGCGGCCGCCAGGGAGGGTGAAGCCAAGTCATTAACGTTGTCCAATGCGCGCGGCGTCCGTGCTGAGCCCAGGGACGGACCACGTCTACCTGGTAGGGGGAGGAGGGTTTCCCTCGGGATTAAACGCAGACACGTGCACAACCCCCCCATGTGACATGTGGTTGTCATTAAGCGAGTCTTGCTGGCTGTATAGGCTGCTCGGTGGAAAAATGACCTTGTGGAAACACGGAGCTAGAGCGGGCTGGGTGTAAAGTCCTACGGGGCGCTGGGGCTCAGTGTAGAAGCGGTTCGCTTCCAATCGGAAGGTGGTGTTGTTCGATCCCCGCCCTGCAGTCATTGCACTGGGCCAGACACTGAACCCCGAGTTGCCCCGGGCTGCGCATCGGAGTGTGAATGTGTATGAATGTATATGCGAGCAGGTGGCACCTTGGTACGGCAGCCCCGGCCCCAGGGATGAATGTGTGTGAATGGTGAATGTTTCCTGTGATTGTAAAAAGCGCTTTGAGCAGTTGTTAAGATGGAAAAGCGCTATATAAATACAGCACATTTACATATAATACCACAATAGTTTGAGCCAATACACGAAATTGATATTGCAGCGAGTAGGGTTGACTATGGTGCTTTCACAAATATAACACGATAGAGTTTTGAAAAAGAAATCTCATAATGTGGATGCAATGACTAAGTGGGTAAAGTCAATAAGAAAAGTCAGAGAATAAATCCCTTTGCTGTAATGCAACCTTTAAAACCAGGAAAAGAGAATACTTTAATTAATTTTAATTAAATTATTGCGATTATGATATCCAAATTGAGATGATGGACCCGATCTGCACCGGTGGAGCACAGTGCATTCGGGTGTGTGGTCTTACAGGGGGGTGTTCAGGTGCATGCGGTCTTAAGGGAGGTGTGTCAGGTGCATGCTGGTTTACATGGGAGGTGGTTCAGGTGCATCGCTGGGTGTTGGTCTTACAGGGAGGTGTGTTCAGGTGCATTCTGGGCTGGGGTCTTACAGGGAGGTGTGTTCAGGTGCATTCGGAGGCGCTGGCGTTGAGGACAAAACGGGACACACAAACCCCTGTCTCCTGGGTGAAAGTCTGTGTTGTTTTGACCCTAAACCCCCCCCCCCCTCCCCCCAACAAACACAAACACCTAAAGACAAAAAAGCTAAAACATACAGGCATCACTACAAAAAATATAAAAACATATAGATAATTAATGAATACGAGGGAGCCCTGTCTTGCAAGAGAGGTCTTAAATAGCCTGCATAGATAAAGTGTGTGTGTGTGTGGGGGGGGGGGGGCGCTCCTCCCGGGAGGGCAGGGGTTGGTACTCCCAGCAAGCACATGGGAAGACTCCAGGAGAGATTTCAGAATAAAAGGCCTTTTACTTTTTATAAGTAGTAATTTGTTTTTTTTTGTTGTCCAATGGCTGCAATAAACCAACGTTATATTCTGCTACAGAACAAGTCATAAAGTCTGCTTCATTAAAAAAAAAAAATCAAAGCCGTTTTCTGGATATTTTAGCTCATTTAGGAATGCGTATGTAGCGGTAGCATTACATTCAACATTCACAAGGACTCCGCTGTGTGTTATGTTTTAAAATGGGTTTTTTCTGCCTTCCAGGCAAGCCGTTGTTTCTCTTTGTTTCATTATGCAAACAGAAAAGTGGATTTTAATAGTGTAGAAGAAATGGAAATAGCAGTTCCTGAGAGACTGTCGCAGCGTCGCCGCGTTCCCGTCTGAAGCTGGATTGGCCGGCTGCGAGAGGTTGTTACCTCGCCGGCTGACGACGGCCCGCTGCAAAACAAACCGCTTGGAAATGAAAGGCAGTGGGTCAAATCCTCTGAGCCCTGAGACATGTTTAAGGAGTAAAAAAAAAAAGAAAGAAAACAGCGTTAGCTGCAGATAGAAGGAGGGGGGGAATAACCCAAAGGGCTTTAAATTTAAAACAACAGGATTTCATTATTCATTCATTCAATATTATTATACAGGAAAGTTAAAAGTAACATTACATTACGATAAAAACGGGCCTGACTCAGGTTAAAAACTGGTTTTCAGCAGATTCCTGTTCTGCAGAAACACATAAAACAGGGTCCAGATAGATAGAATAGAATAGAAACAAGGATTTTATGTATTCATTGATTCAAGTATGGATCTCATCACTCCTTTGAGCAAGGCACTCAGCCTCGTACCCTGGTCTTCCATTCTACCTTCCAGCTGATGAAAGCGGTTCCCAGGGACTCTCTGAGAGAGAAGTCTACTCTTTCTCCGAGTCAAAGCACATGAGACGAGGACGGTTGGCTGTAATGAAGAGGAAGGGTTGCGTCACAGGACTGGGAGTTAGGCATCAGCACCACCCTCCTCCTCCTCCTTCCTCCTCCTCCTCCTCCTCCTCCTCCTCCCTCCTCCTCCCCCCTCACCTTTCTCCTCCTTTCATCATGGGCTGAACAAGGCCTCCCCTTTTCCTCTCCTTTTTTTCATCTTTAATCCTACTCAGATGAGTCTTTTCCACTTGCATCTCTCTCCTCTCTGCTTCTCTCTCTATCTCTTTCTGTCTCTCTCTCCTTTCCCTTCTGTCTCTCTCTCTCTGCTCTCTCCCTTTTCTGTCTCTCTCTCTCTCCCTTTCGTCTTCTCTCTCTCTCTCGTTCTGCTCTCCTCTCCTTCTCCCTTGCCATCTCCTTCTCTCACCTCTGTCGTCCTCGTTCTCGTCTCTCTCTCTCTCTCTCTTGTCGCCTCGTCTCTCTCTCTTCTCTCTCATCTCTCTCTCTCTCTCTCTTCTCTCTCTCTCTCTCTCGCTTCTTCTTTTCGTCCTCTCCTCTCGTCTCTCTTCTGTCTTCGTCACTCCTCTCTTCTCTCTTCTCTCTTTCTGTGTCTCTCTCTCTCCCTTTCTGTCTCTCTCTATGTCTCTGTCCTCCTTCCCTTTCTCGTCTCTCTCTCTCCCTTTCCGTCTCTCTCTCTTGCTCCCTTTCCGTCTCTCTCTGTCTCTCTCTCTCGTTCTGTCCTCTTCCGTCTCTCTCTCTCTCTTCTTCCTCCCCTCCTCCCTCTCTCCCTCCCTCCTCTCTCTCTCTCTCAGTGGGTTAATTACGTGTGCTGTCTCCCCTCAGTCCTGTGAGTTACATAAAACCTAACTCATTAAGTGAAGAGCAGAAGGTTTTGCCATCTCTGTCCGACCAGGTTTCCCTGTGATGGCGGCCGTTAGACTGACCTGAGAGCTGTCGATCCACTTCACAGAGCTCTCCATCTTCTGCTAAAGCCGTGTGCCGTGTGCATTAGGATCGGGCTGCAATCAGTGTATAGGCTGAATGTACGACCAATGGACCCATGTTACTATTACTATGATTTATGTTCTTAATTGATTTTGAGGTTGGACCAGATAGGTTTCCATGGTTTTCATTTTCAAAAACTCTGTTAACCTCCAGAGTGAGACATCTCACTAGTTTTATCTCCAGAGTGCGACATTCTCTCTGATCTCCAGCGTGAGACATCTTTAGTTTATCTCCAGAGTGAGACATCCGCTAGTTTTATACTCCAGAGTGAGACATCTCTCTAGTTTTATCTCCAGAGTGAGAATCTGCTAGTTTTATTCCAGAGTGAGACATCTCGCTAGTTTTATCTCCAGAGTGAGACATCTCCTAGTTTTATCTCCAGAGTGAGAACATCTCCTAGTTTTATCTCCAGAGGGAGACATCTCTCTAGTTTTATCTCCAGAGTGAGACATCTCGTAGTTTTATCTCCAGAGTGAGACATCTCCTAGTTTTATCTCCAGAGTGAGACATCTCTCTAGTTTTATCTCCAGAGTGAGACATCTCGCTAGTTTTATCTCCAGAGTGAGACATCGCTTAGTTTTATCTCCAGAGTGAGACACTACTATAGTTTATCTCCAGAGTGAGACATCTCGCTAGTTTATCTCCAGAGTGAGACATCTCGCTAGTTTTATCTCCAGAGTGAGACATCTCACTAGTTTTATCTCCAGAGTGGACATCGCTAGGTTATCTCCAGAGTGAGACATCTCTCTAGTTTTATCTCCAGAGTGAGACATCTCGCTAGTTTTATCTCCAGAGTGAGACATCTCAGTTTATCTCAAGTGAGACATCTCTAGTTTATCTCCCGAGTGAGACATCTCACTAGTTTTTATCTCCAGAGTGAGACATCTCTCTAGTTTTATCTCCAGAGTGAGAAATCTCTCTAGTTTTATCTCCAGAGTGAGACATCTCTCTAGTTTTATCTCAGAGTGAGACATTCTAGTATTTATATCCAGAGTGAGACATCTCTTGTTTATCTCCAGAGGGAGACATTCTCTAGTTTTATCTCCAGAGTGAGACATCTCGCTAGTTTTATCTCCCGAGTGAGACATCTCGCTAGTTTTATACTCCAGAGTGAGACATCTCTCTAGTTTTATCTCCAGAGTGAGACATCTCACTAGTTTTTCTCCAAGTGAGACATCTCTCTAGTTTTATCTCCAGAGTGAGACATCTCTCTAGTTTTATCTCCAAGTGAGACATCTCCTAGTTTTATCTCCAGAGTGAGACCATCTCTCTAGTTTTATCTCCAGAGTGAGACATCTGCAGTTTATCTGCCAAGAGTGAGAATCTCTACTAGTTTTATCTCCAGAGTGAGACATCTCTCCTAGTTTATACTCGATTGGAACATCCTCGTGAGCTTTTTATCTCCAGAGTGAGACTCTCCCTTTGTCCATCTTCGTTGGGAGTGCCACATGCTCAGTAGCTCGGTACAAGCACATAGCTGATAAACTCTAACTAGAGAGATGTCTCACTCTGGAGATAAAACTAGTGAGATGTCTCACTCTGGAGGTTAAGCAGAGTTTTTTGAAAATGAAACCATGGAAACCTATTCTGGTCCAACCTCAAAATACAATTAAGAACCTAAAATCATAGTAATAGTAACATGGGTCCATTGGTCGTACATTCAGCCTATACATCTAATTGACAGCCGATCCTAATGCACACGGCACACGGCTTTAGCAGAAGATGGAGAGCTCTGTGAAGTGGATCGACAGCTCTCAGGTCAGTCTAACGGCCGCCATCACAGGGAAACCTGGTCGGGACGAGAGGATGGCAAAACCTTCTGCTCTTCACTTTAATGAGTTCAGGTTTTATGTAACTCACAGGACTGAGGGGGAAGCAGCAGCACAGTAATTAACCCACTGGAGAGAGAGAGAGGGAGGGAGGGAGGGAGAGAGGGAGGGAGGGAGGGAGAGAAAGAGAGAGAGAGAGACGGAAAGAGAGACAGAACGAGAGAGAGAGACAGAGAGAGACGGAAAGGGAGAAAGAGAGAGAGACGGAAAGGGAGAGAGAGACAGACGGAAAGGGAGAGAGACAGAGACAGAGAGAGAGACAGAAAGGGAGAGAGAGAGACAGAAAGAGAGAGAGAGAGAGAGAGAGAGAGAGGCTTACGATAAAAACGGGCCTGACTCAGGTTTTCAAACATGGTTTTCCAGCGATTCCTGTCTGCAGAAACCATAAAAACAGGGTCAGATAGATAGAATAGAAAGAACAAAGGAGTTTGGTATCCTGATTCAAGTAGGGGGCTTCATCATCCTTGAGCAAGGCACTCAGACTCGTACCCTGGTCTGTCCATTAACCTTCCAGCTGATGCTGAAAGCGGTTCACAGGACTCGCTGCGAAGGAGGATAGTCTACCTCTCAGAGGTACAAAGCACATGAGAGAGAGGACGGATTGGCGCTGTAATGAAGAGAAGGGTCTGCCGGCACAGGACTGGGAGTTAGGCACAGCACAACCCTCCTCCCTCCCTCCTACCTCTCTCATCCTACATCCTACTCCTCCCTCCTCCTCCTCCTCCTCCTCACCTTTCTCCACCTTTCATCATGTGGCTGAACAAGGCGATTCCCTTTTCCTCTCTTTTTTTCATCTTTTAATCTACCAGACGAGGATTCTTCACTTGCTCTCTCTCTCTCGTCTCGCTCTCCGACACGTTACAGAAGAGCCAGAAATGTGAATCACACTAAAATTAATTGAAGGTGACTTATTGCATTGGCCTACAAGGAAATCCCTACTGGTTAAAAGTATCACGTTAACACACTCACACTAAAATCGTGCTGTGGGGAGATATCTTCACACAGACACTGTTAATCTTTAACTCTATAATAGTCTTGTGGAACAGCTCTAGATAATTCATAAAACATGATCCTAGTTTATGTGCAAACATGGCACATCAGATACCACAAGGACGATGGTAATGGGTTCTGGGTGATTCTCTACCAAAAGACCTGTGGTCTTTGATAACGTCTAGGCCCCAAATTTGGGGTATGGATGACTACATATTTTATGTAGTGGTACAGAACCATTAATTTCCTATTAATCCCCAGATTTGAACTGCCCAACATTGGTAACTTTGTGGTGATTTAAACTGTGTAATGAACCCATATTCGATCGTCTCTCACTTATAAATTTAAAAACCTGTCTAAAAGGCCAAGCTATTGTTCGCGTTTATGGACCAGTAGGTAGTGGTGATCCTGGCGTCTTTATTTCCACAAAGTCAAGTCTTTTCTTTTTGTTGCTTCTGTCATCATCTGTATGGAGCTAGGATAGATTATTATTTTTTGATTGACTCAAGCTCTCTCCCCCTTGTCCAACAATACTGATAACTTACACTATATGCTCAATAGACACCACTGCGCCTGTGACTTTTAGACCTTGCACTCCTTCTTGCAACTAGCACGCCTTCTGACCTTGACAGAAATCTTTTAGCCTGATTGCGACCTTGTGGCTGAATTGCACTGGTATCCCCTAACACAGACTACGTAGGATACTGTATTGGCATCCGCCAACAACCTAGACGATACTCCCTCCCTCCTCCCTTTTGGTGTGGAAAACCGTACACTAGCACAGGTAATGGGCGTGAGATATTTCATACTACCGCTAACAATAACAATAAGATGAAACGGATAAAAAACCGGATGAGGAGCCTCATTAAGCGAAGCTCAATGG
>NC_045733.1:23274635-23276608 GCF_008692095.1 Etheostoma spectabile | reverse complement strand
ATGTAATGTTACTTTTAACTTTCCTGTATAATAAATATGAATGAATGAATGAATGAATCCTGTTGTTTTAAATTTAAAGCCCCTTTTGGGTTATTCCCCCCCTCCCTTCTATCTGCAGCTAACAGCTGTTTTCTTTCTTTTTTTTTTACTCCTTAAACATGTCTCAGGTGCTCAGAGGATTTGACCCCAGCTGCCTTTTCATTTCCAAGCGGGTGTTTTGCAGCGGGCCGTCGTTCAGCCGGCGAGGTAACAACCTCTCGCAGCCGGATCCAAATCCAGCTTCAGACGAGGAACGCGGCGACGCTGCGACAGTCTCTCAGGAAGCTGCTGATTTCCATTTCCTTCACTACACTATTAAAATCCACTTTTCTGTTGCATAATGAAACAAATAGAAACAAACGGCTGCCTGGAAGGCAGAAAAAACCCATTTTAAAACATAACACACAGCGGGAGTCCTTGTGAATGTTGAATGAGTAATGCTACCGCTACATAATCATTCCTAAATGAGCTAAAATATCCAGAAACGGCTTTGATTTTTTTTTTTTAATGAAGCAGACTTTATTGACTTGTTCTGTAGCAGAATATTAACGTTGGTTTATTGCAGCCATGGAAAACAAAAAACAAATTACATACTTATAAAAAGTAAAAGGCCTTTTATTCTGAAAATCTCCCTGGAGTCTTCCCATGTGCTGCATGGGGAGTACCAACCCCTGCCCTCCGGGAGGCGCCCCCCCCCCCCCACATTTAACTTTCCTGTATACTCAATTGAATGAATGATGAATGCATCCTGTTGTTTTAAATTGTTAAGCCCCTTTTTGGGTTGTCCCCCCTCCCTTTCTACGGCAGCTAACGCTGTTTTCTTTCTTTTTTTTTACTCCTTACACATCGCAGTGCTCAGAGGAGTTGCCCCCCAGCTGCCTTTTTTTCATTTCCAACGTGTTTGTTGCCGCGTCCCGTCCGTTCAGACAGAGGGCGCGGCAGGGGGCGCAAGGGCAGCAACCCACTTCAAGCACGGGAAAAGCTACTCGTCGGCTCCCACGCGCACAGCTCTGAGCCACGCCCAGCATCGCGCCACCAGCAAGTGGCCCCTCAACTGACCCACCTGACGGTGCGAACAAACCACCCGCGGCTCCACCGGCGACAGTCCTCTCAAGAGCTAGCCTGCTGAGTTCCATCGTCGGCACGACACGAGTAAAAGCCACTGGGGCTGGGCTAATGAAACAAAGAAACAAACGCTGCCTGCAGGCAGAAAAACCATTTTTAAAACATAACACACCGCGGGAGTCCTTGTGATGTGGAATGATAATTGCTACCCGCACATAATCATTTCTGAAATACTCAAATAGCCATACACGCTGTTGAAGTTGGTTGTTTTAATTACGCGACTTTAGTGAACTTGTATCTGGTAGCGAAATATTACGTTGGTTTATTAGGGCAGCCATGGCAAACAAAAACAATGAAAACTACGTTATAAAAAGTAAAAGTCCTTTATTTCTGAAAACTCCCTGGGTCTCACATGTTGCTGCTCTGGGGATACCAAACCCCTGCCCTCCGGGGACAAGGCCCCCCCCCCCCCACACAACACACCACGTGTTACTCTAGTGAACGCTATTTAAAGACCGCTCTTGCAAGCAGGGCTCCCCTCGTATTCATAATTATCTGTGTTATGTTTTTATTTGTTTGAGTGATGCCTTTATGTTTTTAAGCGTTGGCTTTCATGGGGGGTGTGTGGTTGGGGGGGAGGGGGGGGGTTTAAGGGTCAACAAACACAGGAACTTTTCACCCAGGAGACGGGGGTTGTGTCCCGTTTGTGGCCCTGCAAACGCCAGCTCCTTCCGAATGCACCTGAACACACCTCCCTGAAGACCGCAACCTCCCAGAATGCACCCTGATAACCACCCCCTGTAAGACCAACCACATGCATCACCCGCATGCACCGAACACACTCCACGGAAGACCAGCCATGCACCTGC
>NC_045733.1:23273814-23274610 GCF_008692095.1 Etheostoma spectabile | reverse complement strand
AACACACACACTTATCACCGTACTCAGAACGGCTATTTAAAGACCGCTCTTGCAAGCAGGCTCCCCTCGTATTCATTAATTATCTGGTTTTATTTTATTATGTTTTGATGATGCCTTGATGTTTTTAGGCTTTGGCTTTTCGGTTGTTGTGTTGTGTGGGGGGGGGGGGGGGTGGGTTTAAGGTCAACAAACACAGGAACTTTTCAACCCAGGAGACAGGGTGTTGTGTCCCGTTTTGGCCCTGCAAACGCAGCTCCGTCCGGAATGCACCTGAACACAACCTCCCTGAAACCAGCAACCGCCCGAAGCACCTAAACCACCGGCCCCCTGTAAGACCACCAAAAGCCGGACAGACCAGGGAGACACACCTCCCTGTAAGACCAGCATGCACCTGAACACACCTCCCTGTAAGACCAGCACACCCAGAATGCACTGTGCTCCACCGGGTGCAAGATCGGGTCCATCATCTTCAATTTGGATATCATAATATCGCAATAATTTAATTAAATTAAATTAAAAGTATTCTCTTTTCCTGGTTTTAAAGGTTGCATTACAGCAAAGGGATTTTATTCTCTGACTTTTCTTTATTGACTTTTACCCACTTAGTCATTGCATCCACATTAATGAGGATTTTCTTTTTCAAAACTCTTATCGTGTTGATATTTTGTGAAGGCACCAATAGTCAACCCTACATCGCTGCAATATCAATTTCAGTGTATTTGGCTCAAACTATTGTGGTATTATATGTAAATGTGCTGTATTTATATAGCGCTTTTCCAGTCTTAACAACTGCTCA
>NC_045733.1:23272655-23273625 GCF_008692095.1 Etheostoma spectabile | reverse complement strand
ACCACCAACCTTCCGATTGGAAGCGAACCGCTCTACCACTGAGCCACAGCCGCCCCGTAGGACTTTACACCCAGCCCAGCTCTAGCTCCGGTGTTTCCACAAGGTCATTTTCCACCGAGCAGCCTATACAGCCGATGCAAGACTCGCTTAATGACAACCAACATGTCACATGGGGGGGGGTTCTGGCACGGTTGTCTGGTTTAATCCCGAGGGGAAACCCTCCTCCCCCCTACCAGGTAGACGTGGTCCGTCCCTGGGCTCAGCAGGACGCCGCGCTGCATTGGACAACGTTAATGACTTGGCTTCACACCTCCCTTGGCGCCTGCGTGGAACCGGCTGTTTTTCCACACGCTTGAGTTTTCCCTTTCATTACAGCTTCAAATCTTCTGAGTAATTCTCTGTCCAGTCGTGGCGCCGCGCTGGAAATAATTTCCAGCGCGGCCTCCTCCAATTCCGACACACTCGGCAGCCAATTACATTTCAATTACCCTCGATGCTAATTCTGTACTGCAACATCCACGAACAATGGAACTGATTTTGGGCTCTTTTTCTTTCCCAATGATTTTATACAGCTTCCATCGTGTGTGAGAGAATGGACCTGGACCCCAGACCCCAGACCCCATTAAATCATAGCTGGAAAAAGACAAAGGAGGACTGAGGCTTTCCTCCTGGACCTTCAAATACATAAAACTAAAAACGGATTTTTAGTCGGATGTCAGTGATACTCATGAAGCGTCCCACAGTTTCTTTCGGCAAGGAGACCAATTTTACTTATAGAAACTGAGAGGGGTTTGGCCGATACTGAAGATATTCTGTCACAAACAACTCTCTCTCACACACACACACACACACACACACACACTCACACACACACACTCACACACACACACAGGAGACAGAGGAGGACGATGCAGGCGGAAATGCAGGAAGCGTTACTGTTATCCCCTTTGCCCGACTGCTATCTCTCCAC
>NC_045733.1:23267853-23271745 GCF_008692095.1 Etheostoma spectabile | reverse complement strand
AAAGGAAAGAGGACCGGGGGAGGACATGAGGAGGACATGCGCAGAAGATACACAAGAGACATGCAGGAGGACATGCAGGAAGCCTGCGAGAGACATGCAGGTGGACATGCAGGAAGACATGCAGGAGGGACAGCCAGGAAGACATGCGGTAAGACATGCAGGGAGACATGCAGGGAGGACATGCAGGAAGACATGCAGGTGGACAGCAGGAAGACATGCAGGTTGGACATGCAGGTGGGACATGCAGAAGACATGCAGGAGACATGAGGAGGACGAGCAGTAGCGGAAATGCAGGAAGCGTTACTGTTTCCCCTTTGCCCGCTGCTATCTCTCCACGACTATCGTGAATCTGTGGATCGTGTGCGGCGTTGCCCACGGTGATACACACCCCTTTATATATATTCTCAGCCAGAACTATGACACTAATAAAAGCAGGGTCAAGAACCTTAAGTTAGTTGAAATTGAAATGGACAGGGGCTGTGGTGTAGTGTGTGTGTGTGTTGTGTGTGTGATGTGTGGGATGTGTGTGTTGTGGGGTGTTGTGTGGTTCTCGGTTACGTATTTGTGGGGTCCAGCGACGGAGAGTCCGTATACTCCCAAGACAGCTTTGTGGGGCCAAAATGTTGGACCACAAAGTTTAAAGTGCGTGTTGAGGGTTAAGACTTGGTTTAGGATTAGGGTTAGAACAGGTTTGGTAAGATTAAGGTTAGGCATTTAATTGTTGGTTAATGTAGGGTAAAGGGCTAGGGAAGGCATTACGTCACGATGGGTCCCCACAAAGATAGTCCCACGCAGTGTGAGCTGCATGTCCTCCTGCATGTCTTCCTGCATGTCCTCCTGCATGTCTTCCTGCATGTCCACCTGCATGTCTTCCTGCATGTCTTCCTGCATGTCCTCCTGCATGTCTTCCTGCATGTCTTCCTGCATGTCCTCCTGCATGTCCTCCCCGTCCTCTTTCTTATCTCAGCTGTCCTATCCATTAAAGGCAGAAATGCCCAAAAATGAGATGAGTTGTTTGGTCTCTAGAATATCAGAACAACATATTCACATGCAACAAGCTGCATTCTTTTCATTAAAAATTACTCAAATCAGTGAATGGATTATCAAATTAGTTGGTGATTAATTCCATAGTTGACAACTAATCTAATCTCTAGAAGAGTTCCTTTACTAACAATGCTCAACAGGACAAGTTATAACTCGTGAAGCATGAATCCATACGCTCAGCTGACATGTGACCCCAGTTTTTGGAGAATATTGAGCGCTGCAGCAGAGCTTTTAGGGCATCACGTCGGAGCTACATCAGTAGTTTCTGACTGCTTGGTAACCTTCAACAGGGAGCTCTGGTCTTCCCCCAGCTCTCTCTCTCTCTCTCTCTCTATATATATATATATATGTATATATATATTCTCTCTCTATCACACTGATAATTTGACATTTACGGCGTAAATTAATTTGCAGCATGACTCCAACCTGACTCGACTCGCCCGTCGGGCCGAGTCTGTTAATGAGCCCAGATGTCTCGCTCACAAAAGTACGGCAACACACACACGCAGGAACACACACACGCAGGAACACACACGCAGGAACACACACGCAGGAACACACACACGCAGGAACACACACACGCAAACACTCAGGACAACCACGCAGGAACAACACACCAGGAGACATCGGAGACAACAACAGGAAACACCAGAACTCACCAACGCAGGAACACGCACACCGCAGGAAACGATACGCGTCAGGGAACAAGCAGGAACACACGCACAACAGGAACACGCACACCATAACACATCACACGCATGACACATCAACAAACACGCAGGACACACTCACGCAGGCAAGCCGAGGACAGCACGCAGGAACACACAGCATGGACCCACGCACGTCCACGCAGCACCACACAGCAGGAACAAACACACAGGAACTCACGCAAACCCCCCTAGAACAACCAGGGCAGCACAGGCAGATCACGCACACACGCAGAGGAACACGCCACGCACGCAGAACACCAGCACGGAAACCAACCCAGGAAATACGCACACGCGCGAACACGCACCAGCATGAAAAACGCACGCAACGCTAGGACACACGCAGCAGACAGCACACGTCGGCAACACGCACCAGCAGGAAACACGCACGCGCGCAAGGGAACACTCACACACAGGAACACGCCCTCAGGGGAACACCAACCGACAGCTGAACACACTACACACCACGCCACGAACAACACACACGACGGACACGCTCACGACAATGGAACACGCACGCGCAAGAACACGCAACAAAGCGCAAGAAACCACACGACACACAGGAACACGCGAGCGATCGCGCTCAGGGATCGTTGCCTCAGGCCTGGCTGGAGGCTGCAGGAGACATCCTGAAACTCATCAGCCCTTTAACCGCAAACCAGTCAGGAAATGCAAGAAACTCCCTTTCATGGCCGCCTGCGTAGTCAGTCAGAAATGAAAATACAAAATAGAATTACAAGACCCTGGGTATGTCTCATAAAGACACTTCTTGATTTGGTTTTTTTTCATCCTCAAGAAAGGTCTGATCCATCTGAATTATTTAAGCACTTCATGAGAAAATCATTTTCCACAAGTCGTGTCTGCTTCATTGAGCAGTATTCTGTAAGAATATGGGTTTTTTTTGGTTAATGCTCATCTTTTTTTGAGCGTTTCGCATATAAATGTAGCCTGATTCTGAACAGTAGTAATGTTTAAATACATTTACATCCAGAGCTGTTGTTCCAATCGAGAGAAGTGAGATGAGTGGACTCCTCCATGGCGTCTGGTAGAGAAGATGTCAGCAGAGCGTCCATTTTAAAAGAGGACCAGAGAACCGCCATCAACACATCTGTTGATCAGAAACATGATTTGCCGTCTTCCTACGGGATTCTGCAAAGGTCTCACATACATCCTGCTCTGACCTCTGTTGTCCATTCCTCAGTTGTCGTCCATGTGTCCCATGTTGTTCCTCATGTTGTCCTCATGTTGTCCCATGTTGCCCCAGTGTTCCCCATGTTGTTCTTGTTGTCTCATGTTGTCCCCATGTTGTCCTCATGTTGTCCCATGTTGTTCTTATGTTGTTCTCAGTTGTCCTCATGTGTCCTCATGTTGCCC
Organism: Etheostoma spectabile; assembly: GCF_008692095.1. Lineage (NCBI taxonomy): Eukaryota > Metazoa > Chordata > Actinopteri > Perciformes > Percidae > Etheostoma > Etheostoma spectabile. The sequence goes on along the minus strand of NC_045733.1, from coordinate 23,268,620 downwards.
TCTGGTCTTCATTGTGCCTCATGTTTTCCTCTTGTTCCCCATGGTGTCCCCATGTTGTTCTTAGTTGTTCTCATTTTCCTCATGTGTGCTCATGTTGCCCTCATGTTGTCTTCAGGTTGCCCTCATGTTGTCCTCATGTTTGTCCCCATGTTTTCCTCTCATGTTGTCTCAGTGTGTGACCCTCATGTGACCTCAATGTTTGTCTTCATGTTGTCCTCATGTGGTCCCCTGTTGTCCCCCATGTTGTCCCATGTGTGCCTCGTGTTCTGGAGGAAACTACTGGAACTGTTGGGGTCCTTGTGGATTCTGGAGTGTGGTCAGACCTGCTCTATCTTAAGTGTCTGAGATAACTCTTGTTGTGATTTGATACTATAAATAAAAATGAATTGAATTGGAAAATTGAGTGTCCCATGTTGTCATGTGTCTTCATGTGTCCCCATGTTGTCCTCATGTTGTCCTATTCAGTGGTCTTTTTAATTCCCCAAAATAACATGATTGATTCCACACGCTCTTTGAAGTACAAATCTCTACTTTCATTAATTTTGGTCGATTTATGTATAGCATTGAAAACAAATGGAAGTGGGTTGAATAGTGTTGAGTAAAGTTGACATATTCCAGTCTGTGATTATCATCAACATCCCTTCCTTTAATTTTAGTCCATCTAATTCCTAATTTCTCGTTTTCTAAAATCAAACTATCCTATAAATGGGTTATTGACCATAAATTCCAAAAATACCTGTAAAAACTAAAGTCATAAGTTAGTGTAA
>NC_045733.1:23258268-23267828 GCF_008692095.1 Etheostoma spectabile | reverse complement strand
TAGCATGATTATGAAACAGTAGTAATGTTTAAATACATTACATCCAGAGCTGTTGTTCTCAACGAGAGAAGTGAGATGAGTGGACTCCTCCATGGCGTCTGGTAGAGAAGATGTCGCAGAGGTCCATTTAAAAGAGGACCAGAGAACCCATCAACACATCTGTTGATCAAAACATGATTGCCGTCCTTCCTACGGGATCTGCAAAGTTCATCATACATACTCCGTTGCTCTGACCCTCATGTTGTCCCCATGTTGTTCCTCAATGTTGTCTCCATGATGTCCTCAGTTGTCCTCATGTTGTCCTATTGTTGTGCCATCATGTGTCCCATGTTGTTCTTATGTTCGTTCTATGTTTCCAGTTGTTCCTCAGTGTCCCATTGGGTTCTTAGTGTCTTCATGTGTCTCATGTGTCCTCATGTTGCCCTCATGTTGTCTTCAGGTTGCCCTCATGTTTCCCTCATGTTGTCCCCATGTGTCCCCATGTTGTTCTTAGGTTGTTCTCAGTGGTCCTCATGTGTGTCTCATGTTGCCCTATGTGTCTTAGTTTCCTATGTGTCCACTCAGTTGCCCCATGTGTTCCTCAGTGTGTCCTCATGTTGCCATATGTTGACTCTGTTGTCTTCCATGTTGTCCTCATGTTGTCCCCTATTGTCCCCATGTTGTCCCATGTTGTCTCGTGTGCCTGGAGGAAAACACTGGAACTGTTGGGTCCTTGTGGATTCTGGAGTGGTGGTCTAGAACTGCTCTATCTGTAAAGTGTCTTGAGATAACTCTTGTTGTGATTTGATACTTAAATAAAAATGAATTGAATTGGAAAAATTGATGTTGTCTCATGTTGTCCTCAGGTTGCTTTCATGTTGTCCCCATGTTGTCTCATGTTGTCCTATATCGTGTCTTTTTAATCCCCAAATAACATGATTGATTCCCACGCTCTTTGCAAGTACAAATCTCTACTTCATTAATTTGGGCGATCTTATGCTATTTTATAGCATTGTAAACAAATGGATGTGTTGAAATAGTGTTGAGTAAAGTTGACATATTCCAGTCTGGGATTATTCACAACATCCTTCTTTAAGTTTTAGTTCAATTCCTAATTTCTGCTTTTCTAACCAAACTAATTCCTATAAATGAGTTATTGACCATAAATTCCAAAAATAACTGTAAAACTAAAGTTAATAAGTTAGTGTTACGTAGTGTTGAAAACGTTAAAAAAAGTGACAAAGACTGAAAAAAAGCGTTGGAAAAAGGGACAAAACATAAGAAAAAGTTGAAGGTTTATGCTTCAACGCAGAGGTCCGGGGTTGGAGTCCGACCCGTGATGGTTTCCTGCATGTCCCCCCCCCCCCCTCCCCTAGATGTCCTATCAAATAAAGGCAGAAAAGCCCCAAAAAGAATCTTTAAAAAGAATCCAGATATTGACATGCCACGTATACTTTCCTTTGCTTTTCCACCACCTCCCTCAGACAGACAGAGGACCACCACCTCCCTCAGACAGACAGAGGACCACCACCTCCCTCAGACAGACAGAGGACCACCACCTCCCTCAGACAGACAGAGGACCACCACCTCCCTCAGACCCCAGACAGAGGACCACCACCTCCCTCAGACTACAGACAGAGGACCACCACCTCCCTCAGACAGCAGCGGACCACCACTCTCAGACGGACAGAGGACCACCACCTCCCTCAGACAGACAGAGGACCCACACCCTCCCTCACAGCCTACATCAGACAGACGAGACCACCACTCCCTCACCACAGAGGACCACACCCCCCTCAGCACCAGAGGACACCACCTCCCTCAGACAGACAGAGGACCACCACCTCCCACCCTCCCTCCAGACAAGGACCACGAGGACTCCCACCATACCTCCTCAGACAGACAGAGGACCCCACCTCTCCCAGCTAACAGACAGAGACCACCACACCTCCCCTCAGAAGACAGAGGACCACCACCATCCCTCAGTAAAGAGACAGAGGACCACACCCCTCAGTAAGAGATCAGGGACCACCACCTCCTCAGACAGAAGAGGAGCCAACCACCCTACTCCATCAGGTACCCAGACAGACGAAAGGACCACCCCTCCTCAGACCAGAAGAGGACCACCACACTCAACTCGCAAGACATAGGACCACCACCTCCCTCAGACCCACAGACGAGTACCACACCTCCAAGACCCCAGACGAGGACCACCACACTCCCTCAGACCCCAAAGACAGAGGGACACCCCACCTCCCTCAGAAGACAAGCAACCAGACAGACGAGGACCACCACCTTCCCTCAAACAGACAGAGGGGACCACCACCCCGCAGTACGGGGACAGAGACCACCAGCCTCCCTCAGAAAGACAGAGGATCCACCACCTCCCTCAAGAACTGACAGAGGACAACACCACCTCCCTCAAAGGAGAAGCCTCCTACAGACAAGGACCACCCAACCTCCCTCGAAAGACAGCGGATCCACCAGCTCCTCCGACAGACAGAGGCCCACACCTCCGTCAGACAGACAGGGACCACCCCTCCTCAGACAGACAGAGTAAACAAAACCACCTACCCTCAGACCCAAGACAGATGACCACTCCTCCAGACCCACAAGACCACCCTCCCTAGACACCGACAGAGACCACCACCTCCCTCCAGACCCCGACAGAGGACCACCACTTCCCTCAGAACCCATACAGAGGAGCCTCACACCTCCCCAGACAGACAGAGGGAACCCCTACCTCCCTCGGAACCAAGAACAGAGGACCACACCGCCCCGTCATACCAGAAGAGGACACACCACCTCACTTGGACCCCAGAAACAGAGGACCACCACCTCCCTCAGACAGACAGAGGACCACCACCTCCCTCAGACCCCATATCACACATTTGCGGTGATGAAGTTCCCCGTCCCCCCCCAGTCTGTGGACGTGTTTGACTCACCGAGCAGATCAGCGCCAGCAGCTCTGGGCTGGTCTCGGTACGCTGACTCGGCATCCTGCTGTTTTGACCCAAATACAAACCCACTGCCTGTCTGCCAGCCGCTCGCTCTGATTGGCTGCGAGACCAGAGCATGAGAGCGAAGAAGTAGGGGGAGGGGGTGGATCGAGGGTTCAGTACTTCCATTAAAAACAAATTTGGAAATGTTTATCTGAATATATCTGAATCTGTCTGCTGAATGACTTCAATGTGAAACACATGGGAGAGAACACACCCACATGTGTATTTGTTGATTTGTAGATCCAATGTTTTTTGTACAAATGCACGACCGTAACGTTATATTTTACTTTCAGATTTAAAATGCCACCTTAACAGCACTTGCTGCACTTCTTCCGACACACAGAGACCAGGACGCCTCACTAGGTTGGTCTCACAGGCCCGACACACAGAGACCAGGACGCCTCACTAGGTCGGTCTCACAGGCCCGACACACAGAGACCAGGACGCCTCACTAGGTCGGTCTCACAGGCCCGACACAAAGACAGGACGCGCTCACTAGGTTGGTCTCACAGGCCGACACACAGAGACCAGGACGCCTCACTAGGTCGGTTCACAGGCCCGACACACAGAGACCAGGACGCCTCACTAGGTTGGTCTCACAGGCCCGACACACAGAGACCAGGACGCCTCACAGGTTGGTCTCACAGGCCCGACACACATGAGACCAGGACGCCTCACTAGGTTGGTCTCACAGGCCCGACACACAGAGACCAGGACGCCTCCTAGTCGGTCTACAGGCCCAAACAACAGAGACCAGGACGCTCACTAGGTCGATCTCAGGCCAAACACAGAGACCAGACGCCTCACTAGGTCGGTCTCACAGGCCCGACACACAGAGACCAGGACGCTCTCATAGGTCGGTCTACACGGCCCGACACATAGAGACCAGGACGCCCTCACAGGTCGGTCTCACGGCCCAAACACACAGAGACCAGGACGCTCAATAGGTCGGTCTCACAGGCCCGACACATAGAGACCAGGACGCCTCACTAGGTCGGTCTCACAGGCCCGACACACATGAGACCAGGACGCCTCACTAGGTCGGTCTCACAGGCCCGACACACATGAGACCAGGACGCCTCGCTAGGTCGGTCTCACAGGCCCGACACATAGAGACCAGGACGCCTCACTAGGTCGGTCTCACAGGCCCAAACACACAGAGACCAGGACGCCTCACTAGGTCGGTCTCACAGGCCCAAACACACAGAGACCAGGACGCCTCACTAGGTCGGTCTCACAGGCCCGACACATAGAGACCAGGACGCCTCACTAGGTCGGTCTCACAGGCCCGACACACATGAGACCAGGACGCCTCACTAGGTCGGTCTCACAGGCCCGACACATAGAGACCAGGACGCCTCACTAGGTCGGTCTCACAGGTCAAACACACAGAGACCAGGACGCCTCACTAGGTCGGTCTCACAGGCCCGACACATAGAGACCAGGAAGCTCACTAGGTCGTACAGCGCCGACACTAGAGACAGGACGCCTCACTAGGTCGGTCTCACAGGCCGACACACATGAGACGGAACGCCTCACTAGGTCGGTCACAGGCCCGACACACAGACCAGGACATCTCACTAGGTCGGTCTCACAGGCCCGACACATAGAGACCAGGACATCTCACTAGGTCGGTCTCACAGGCCCGACACATAGAGACCAGGACGCCTCACTAGGTCGGTCTCACAGGCCCGACACACATGAGACCAGGACGCCTCGCTAGGTCGGTCTCACAGGCCCGACACATAGAGACCAGGACGCCTCACTAGGTCGGTCTCACAGGCCCAAAACAACAGAGACCAGGACGGCTCACTAGGTCGGTCTCACAGGCCGCAATAGAGCCAGGAGTCTCACTAGGTGGTCTCACAGCGCGACACATAGGACCAGGACGCCTCACTAGGTCGGTCTCACAGGCCCGACACACATGAGACCAGGACGCCTCACTAGGTCGGTCTCACAGGCCCGACACACAGAGACCAGGACATCTCACTAGGTCGGTCTCACAGGCCCGACACATAGAGACCAGGACATCTCACTAGGTCGGTCTCACAGGCCCGACACATAGAGACCAGGACGCCTCACTAGGTCGGTCTCACAGGCCCGACACACAGAGACCAGGACGTCTCACTAGGTCGGTCTCACAGGCCCGACACACAGAGACCAGGACGTCTCACTAGGTCGGTCTCAAAGGCCCGACACATAGAGACCAGGACGTCTCACTAGGTCGGTCTCACAGGCCCGACACACAGAGACCAGGACGTCTCACTAGGTCGGTCTCACAGGCCCGACACACAGAGACCAGGACGTCTCACTAGGTCGGTCTCAAAGGCCCGACACATAGAGACCAGGACGTCTCACTAGGTCGGTCTCACAGGCCCTTATTCCACTTCCTCCATATAAAAACAACTTTGCTCAGAAATCTTTTTTTCTATCCATACATCAAGATCTGGAATAACATCCAAGATCATATCAGAACATTATCATCCATCACATATTTAAAAAAGGCCCAAACAGCTTCTTCTAACAGTTACACCTGCAGGCATTAATCAATCGCTCATGTATCGTCCACGTCTTGTTTGCACCGTTCGTACTTGTCTAGCCCAGCTGATGTCTTGTATAAATGTCTTTTGTCCTTAGGTAACTGTTGTCTTAGTTGTCCAAATTTGTCTAGTCCATATTGATGTCCTGTACAAATCCCAATGTGCTGTAACCATCTTCCATGTTTTATGTTCCTGCAGAACAGGAACCGGCTGAAAACCAGTTGTAAAGCAGAGTCCGTTTATATTGTAATGTAACGTTATTTTTAACTTTCCTGTGTAGTAAATATGAATGAATGTTACATGTTAACGCTAAGATCCCTCATTCCACCAGCGTGGAGAGCTTCCTGTTACGTTGAGTAAAAAGACGGTGATTCCCAGTCGGCGTCACGGCTCAGATTTCTTTTGAATTCTGTCGGATCGCGTTAACTAAACACGTTTTAACACGACACGGGAATATTCAGCCTGAAAACATCTCCATCCAGTCCCACGTCTGCTCTGCCGCTCCGCAGACGCAGGATTTCCAACAACAGGCTTTTGAAAATCCTTCTGCAACAGTCCTGAAGAAATCCCAGATCTGCTTAGTTCCCAAAAATATCAGCTCCTGTCGAGCTGCCTCACGCTCCTTCATGTTCTCTGACATCATTGGTGTTGTCTTCCCGTTAACCATGAACTTGTCCTTTTAGGTCAAAATGGGTTTTGACCAGATATTTTGTTGTGCTTTTCCAATGTTTTTGTAGTTTTTCTGATTTATTTGTAATTTTTTTTAAATGCTTTTGGTGCATTAAAAAAAAAATCTGGTTTAATAATAGGTTTTATTATTCTTATTCTTGGAATTCATGGTCAACAAAACCTCATTTATATCAAATTATACATTCAATGTTAGTTAAAAAGGCAGAAATTTCCAGATCAGAGGATGTTGATGTTGATGTCAACGTTTAGTCGTTTAGATACTGTTTTGAAACCATTAAAAAAATAAAATAAAATCATTCAAATGCTATAAGATTAAATAAAACACCCCAAAAATGCAATGAAAGTAATCACTAATTTACCTGAAGAACGTTGTATGGAATCCTCCGTGTTATTTTTAGGCAATCTGGTTGAAAGAAATCCATATTTCTGATATTAAACACTCTGAAACGGGTCAAATTAGTACTGAAATATAACAGGTATAGACAGCTGGAATGGGCTTTGGATGCTTTCGCCAGAGATGACGTCCTCATATGTCTTATTTTGTCCCCAAATCAAAGGTATTCAGTTTACTGTCACAGAGGAGAGAAGAAACTAGAAGATATTCACATTTACTAAAACGCACTAAAACCGTCCAATCAAGTACAATCAATTCATGTACAAAAGCGCTAGCTGTAGGTCTTCATACGCAGCATTACAGTGTGTTGGGACAGTTACCATCAGCCTGACACACACACACACACACACACACATGCGCGCGCACACACACACACACACACACACAGACACACACACACACAGACACACACACACACACACACACACACACACACACACACACACACCACACACACACACTGAAAACTGGACTCAAAGCAGCTGTGTGACTGAGCAGGTCGGTGGCCTTGGGGAGCTGTGTGTGTGTGTGTGTTGTGTGTGTGTGTGTGTGTGTGTGTGTGCACCAACATGGTGTCAATGACAATGAACTGACTATCACCCCCCCCCCCACCCCACCCCCTCTTCTATTAAACACACACAGCACGACAGCATGTTCAGGCGAAACAGAGACATCCACAGAGCTGACAAAGACGTGTCGATCGATATGACACTTGAGCATTCATGTACACACACCACACACACACACCACACACACACAGGCCAGGATCAGTAACGGAGCTACCAGTTTGCGGGACAGGATCCGTCCTGCTCTGAGGGATGAAAGTGGAGACAAGCGACTGAGCATCTGCAGTGAGAATATTCACCCTAACAAACACCATCTCAACTTAATGACCAACGGTCAAAAACACTGACAATACTGACAATGACAATAAAAGAGACTTCAGATCCAGTATTAGGGGACCACTAAGGTCTATATAAAGGACTTCAGATACAGTATTAGGGACCACTAAGGTCTATATAAAGAGACTTCAGATCCAGTATTAGGGGACCACTAAGGTCATATAAAGAGACTTCAGATCCAGTATAGGGACCACTAAGGTCTATATAAGAGACTTCAGATACAGTATTAGGGGACCACTAAGGTCTATATAAAAGAGACTTCAGATCCAGTTTAGGGACCACTAGGTCTATATAAAAGAGACTTCAGATACAGTATTAGGGACCACTAAGGTCTATAAAGAGACTTCAGATACAGTATTAGGGACCACTAAGGTCTATAAAAAGAACTTCAGATACAGTTTAGGGACCACTAAGGTCATATATAAAGAGACTCCAGATACAGTATTAGGGACCACTAAGGTCTTATAAAGAGACTCAGATCCAGTATTAGGGACCACTAAGGTCTATATAGAGACTTCAGATCCAGTATTGGGACCACTAAGGTCTATATAAAAGAGACTTCAGATACAGTATTAGGGACCACTAAGGTCTATATAAAGAGACTTCAGATACAGTTTAGGGGACCACTAAGGTCTATATAAAAAGACTTCAGATACAGTATTAGGGACCACTAAGGTCTATTAAAGAACTTCAGATACAGTATTAGGGACCACTAAGGTCTATATAAAAGGACCAGATACAGTATTAGGGACCACTAAGGTCTAATAAAAGAGACTTCAGATACAGTATAGGGACCACTAAGTCTATATAAAAGACTTCAGATCCAGTATAGGGGACCACTAAGGTCTATAAAGAGACTTCAGATACTATTAGGGACCACTAAGGTCTAATAAAAAGAACTCAATACGTATTAGGACCACTAAGTCTATAAAAGAGACTTCAGAATCCAGTATTAGGGACCACTAAGGTCTATATAAAGAGCTTCAGATACAGTATTAGGGGACCACTAAGTCTATATAAAGAGGCTTCAGATACAGTATTAGGGGACCACTAAGGTCTATATAAAGCATCCAAAGAGCACCATGTCATGGGACCTTTAATAGAACTTAGCAGCATATTCAACACTCAGCTAGCAGCTTCTTAGTTTAAAAAAGGAAGTGTGTAGCTCGCAGCCTCTCTCCTCAACCTGCCTTTCCTTCCTGGGTGTTTTTTCATATTTCTGTTTGCATTAAGGAATAAAAAGAAGCAGCATGCACACATTCACACACACATCAAGCTGGATGTTAAAGCACACAATCCGCATGCTCTGGAGGCAGATCCCTTCCCATTCAGCCGTACACACACACGGCTTCCTGTTCCTCTGTTAGTCTTTCTGCCCCGAGGCTGCAGAGGTGATTCCTCCGCTCCCTCCACGACGTCTTCAGAGACACTCAGACTATTTTTAGCTCCCTCTTTCATACGCACTCGCCCTTCTCTTGACGGATCACCCTTTCAAACGCTCCGCCAAGGCTCGGGCTGAGTCTTTCACACATATCCTTCCCATCATCACATTTTCCCTTGCACCTCTTTTGTTTTCTGCCCTTTTTTTTTTGTGAGACAAAAGCTAAACCTCCCCCTTTTTCCCCCCAAACCTTCACAGCCGTGAGGATGCCTTTCATCGCTTTGCAGAACAAGACAGAGACATTTTGGGGAAGACTTAACAGAGCAACTTTGTTTAAGGTCGACACGGACGATCACCTGAGGGTGTGTGAGCGCAGGCTGTTCTCATGGATCGTTTTGTACATGTAGCTATGAAAAGTAAAGCGCTGTAATTTGTATGTATTCCACGTATTTATGACTGCATGCACCACGCTGACTGCTTCTGTGTGAGAACGCTGTGGACCGTGTAGGGAGGGGTGAGTGGGTGGGTCCTAAAACACATCGTTCATGTCCCAGAGAAGTTCAAGTGGAACTCTCTCGCCAAAATGGGTTGTACCCGAGTCAGCCTTTGTTTAAAAGCATAATTAGGACAGAACTGTCACTTTTAACCCTCTGAGCCCGAGACACTCGCCCA
>NC_045733.1:23258130-23258258 GCF_008692095.1 Etheostoma spectabile | reverse complement strand
AGTACCTCTGATTCATAGTGTAATAACTTTTGAACCATACAAGCGATTTGCTCACTTTCGGTTTCGTTTGAATCCTGACGTTTTCATGTTTACGGAGGTCTTTTCCGGGTCTTTCTAGCCTCTACAGG
>NC_045733.1:23252171-23258105 GCF_008692095.1 Etheostoma spectabile | reverse complement strand
GGGTTTCTATCCAGCTGGAACTTCAGCTCTTTGGGTTTAAATCCATACTGTTATCCAAGATTGATCACTTTATGTCCATAATTCATCGCGTTTTGGCTCATTTCTGCCGCTGGCTCGCTCTCCGTCTCTCTCTTGTCTGTCCCGTCTATTGTTTCAGGAAGTACATGCCCATATATGGGGTAAAGGCACCCCTTAGTATGGAGGCCAGAGGGACAAAATGCCTATAGACTCTATGGAAGGCCAAATAATGCACTATTTAGAACACATATTTGCTTGTATAACATTTGTGGGGTGTAATATTAAAATTTGACATTATTATGTTATTATTGGCATAAGTAAATGTCATGAGAGCAAAACGTCTGACTTTTTTGAAGTAAATGCATGTATTTTGTAACTGTATAAGTTATAATGATTATCTTCACCGTGTGACTCCCAGACATATGACAAGTGTTATAGGGTTTACTTATATGTCTGTGATATCAATACATATCTGGAAGATTCAGCATTTATTATTATTTATTTATTATGTCTTTAAGGTCCTACAACCATTTTAACAGCAATGACCTCACTGTAACCCAAATATTCCAAAAAAGACTTCAGATACCGTATTAGGGGACACTAAGGTCATAAAAGAGACTCAGATACAGTATTAGGGGACACTACGGTCTATATAAAGAGACTTAGATCCAGTATTAGGGACACTAAGGTATATAAGAGACTTCAGATACAGTATTAGGGACCACTAAGGTCTATATAAAGAGACTTCAGATACAGTATTAGGGGACCACTAAGGTCTATATAAAGAGGACTTCAGATACAGTATTAGGGACCACTAAGGGCTATATAAAGAGACTCAGATACAGTAAGGACCACTAGGTCTATAAAAGAGACTATACAGTATAGAGGACCACTAAGGTCTATATAAAAGAGACTTCAGATACAGTATTAGAGACCACAAGGTCTAATAAAGGACTTCAGATACAGTATTAGGGACACTAGGTCTATATAAAGAGACTTCAGATACAGTATTAGGGGACCACAAGGTCTATATAAAGAGACTTCAGATACAGGATTAGACCACAAGGTCTAAAAGAGATTCAGAACAGTATAGGGACCTAAGGTCTATATAAAGAGACTTCAGATACAGTATTAGGGACCACTAAGGTCTATATAAAGAGACTTCAGATACAGTATTAGGGACCACTAAGGTCTATAAAAGAGACTTCAGATCCAGTATTAGGGACCACTAAGGTCTATATAAAGAGACTCAGATACGTATTAGGGACCACTAAGGTCTATATAAAAGAGACTTCAGATACAGTATAGGACACTAAGGTCTATATAAAGAGACTTCAGATACAGATTAGGGACCACTAAGGTCTATATAAAGAGCTCAGATCCGTATTAGGACCACTAAGGTCTATATAAAAGAGACTTCAGATACAGTATTAGTAGGACCCTACTGTCTATATAAAAGAGACTCAGATACAGTATTAGGACCACTAAGGTCTTAATAAAAGAGACTTCAGATACAGTATTAGGGGACCACTAAGGTCTATATAAAGAGACTTCAGATACAGATTAGGGACCACTAAGGTCTAATAAAGAGACTTCAGATACAGTATTAGGACCACTAAGGTTATATAAAGAGACTTCAGAACAGAAGGGACCACTAAGGTCTATATAAGAGACTTCAGATACATATTAGGGGACCACTAGGTCTATCTAAGAGAACTTCAGATCAGTATTAGGGACCACTAAGGTCTAATAAAAGAGACTTCAGATACAGTATTAGGGACCACTAAGGTCTATATAAAAGAGAATTCAGATACAATTAGGGACCACTAAGGTCTATTAAAAGAGACTTCAGATACAGTAATAGGGACCACTAAGGTCTATATAAAGAGACTTCAGATCCAGTATTAGGGGACCACTAGGTCTATATAAAAGAGACTTCAGATCCAGTATTAGGGACCACTAAGGTCTATATAAAAGAGACTTCAGATACCGTTTGGGACCATAAGGCTATAAAGAGACTCAGATACAGTATTAGGGACATAAGGCTATATATAAAGAGACTTCAGATACAGCATTAGGACCACTAAGGTCTATAAAAGAGACTTCAGATCCAGTATAGGGACCACTAAGGTCTATATAAAAGAGACTTCAGATACAGATTAGGGACCACTAAGGTCTATATAAAGAGACTCAGATCCAGATTAGGGACCACTAAGGTCTTAAAAGAGACTTCAACAGTATTAGGGACCACTAAGGTCTATATAAAGAGGGGACTTCAGATACAGTATTAGGGACCACTAAGGTCTATATAAAAGCATCAAAGAGCACCATGTGGATGGGATCCTTTAAACCAAAGTTTGACAGGGCTCTCTGTAATTCTAGGATATCATACAAGTTGTTGTGTGTAGTTTTTGTAAAGATTTCATACAAACCGTTCATGAGAATGGAAGTACAATGGGAGATCCACTCGGCCGCTAAGATCAGCAGATTTACTTTGTGAGAAAGGAGGAGGGAAGAAAAGATGAAGAGAAGAGTGTTGTTGTTTGTTGACTAGCTGTTGTTCTCATGGTTCGTCCTGTGTGCGTGAGCAATGGCAGCTTGAGTCTGGGTAGGCGTCACCGCCAGCGAAACCCGACACGCTGCAGCTCAAAATGACACCACTGTCAACAGGACGTAAACAACCCGACAGCAGGAACACATCACTTCTCTCCAGTCACCCAACAGGAAAATAGTGGGGGGTTGCATGCTTTTAGGCAGGCCAGAGCCCTATATAGATATATATTATATATATATATATATATATATATATTATGATGAGGAAAGAAACTTGGGCTACACACACCAAAAATGTAATTCTGTGTCAATGTCAGAATTTAGCACCGATGTCCGCCTTGCCTTTCTAGAGTTGTCAGTAGTCTTCGTTTGATGTAAACCACATTCTACCTCTTCCTGACATATATGCGTATGATATATATGAAATTAGGCATCTCTGGCAAGTCACTTGAAGACAGCGGTCACATGCGTTTTTAACACAATTAGCGCGTCTTACAGTAATTTAACCAGGTACAGGGCAATGGGCAAATGGGTTGTTCCAGGGGCCTTGCTAGTGAGGTTAGCCACCCCAAAAAAGGGGCTTTCAGTCGGGGAACAGAGAACACCGCGAGGCGTCGGTCTTTCCGCTGCCGGTACAGGTGTACAGTTAAGTTTAGCTGACAAAAAGTTAGGTTTAGGCACCAAGATGAGTAGTTAATAGAGCCCGACCGATGAAGGATTTTGAAGGCTGAAATCAATACAAAATTTGGTAATTAAAAATCCAATATCCTAATACAGTGGTCCCAAACTTTTTCAGCTCAAGACCCAAAAGAGAAATTTGGTGTCTCCCCGGGACCCAAATTTACAAAAATACACCATGAATCATTGTAACATCTACGTTTTTAAACTGTGGACAAAAGACCGAACAAACCATGAATTTAAATGTATATCAGAGCTGCTAACTTTCCCCCAAACGCTGGAGTGAGATTTGGGGGGGGGCCCATACAAAGCAATGTCTTTGGCTCTTTCAGCATCATTATCATTCAGGGTTTAAATTGGGATTTGTTATATGTGGGGGGATGGGGCTCTCCCTAGGGACAAACATAATGAATCACATGAAGAGACAGTAGCATAATATAACAGTAGCAACAGCTGAGAAGATCTGGGTCTGTGGTGAACAGGTTTTGGGGTCCCTGGTGTAGGGACCAGGTCCAGGGGTCCCTGGTGTAGGGACCAGGGACCCAAAGTTAAATTAATGTTGAGGATCAACTAAGACACTGAAATTCTAAAGAAGGAGAACCGCTGAGTTACATAATTATATCTTTCTTGTGCAAGGTTCAGTAATGTCTGGCCCTCGTCTCGTGTGCCCCCCAACCCCCCCACACACACACACAACACACTACTGTATTTATTTTTGGTAAAATAAGACTATTTGTTAATTTATGAAACATTGACTGAATTATTACAGTTACATTTAGAGATGCACGAGGTTAGGAAGCACAATAGTGGCCAAACGTTTGCGTATTGTGTGTGTATGTGATATATATAATAGATATATATATATATATATAGTATATAGTATATATATATATAATAGTCTTAGTATAGCTCAAATGTGGTCATCAGTTCTGCTCATGTTTACAACTTTGGCACATTCAAAATATAACTCTACCTCTCTGTTGTCCGAGATTTGGGGAGTTGTATTAATAGTCTGCTGTGCATGTTATTGCTCCGCTGATATGGTAGTGTCTCCCTCAGACCGTCTGACAGAAACACGAGGGCCATTGGGTCTGACAGGTTTATAGGAGCTGTAAGCTGCTCTTCATCGGGATCCATGCATGGATGCAACGTGTCACTGCCCCCCCAAGCAGAGCGGGTTCCACTAAAATAAACTGAAGCTGCTACGCTTACCAGCCGCCTGTCACCTCTATCTTTACAGAGAGAGTGACACGAAGCGCCGGAGGTCGTGAGACTCAGCTCATACCTGGAGCGCCGACGGGTCTGTGAGACTCAGAGCTATACTGGAGCGCGGACAGGGTCTGTGATACTCCGAGCTCATACTGGAGCGCCGGAGGGTCTGTGAGATCAGAGCATCATACCTGAAGCCGGGGAAATGCACTGGGTGACTCGTGAAAAATATGTTTTCAGTTTGCGACAATTCGAAATTCCGAAGAAAGGGAGGCTCTTGAAACCCCGTCACAGTCTCTGAGAAAGCACAACTAGGCGATCACGAGCGGCTCCACAGGTAGATCTATAGAAAACTCATCTTTCAGAAATTTGACCGACGGGGGACACTTCAGCGTTGAGACATCGAGGGTGTGGCGTGTGCGCGTGTGAACCAGTCAAATGCGTGTGTCTCCCGGCCAATGCGTGACCGTTGGCAGCCCGGTGTATAGAGTTATTTATTCCATTATAAAGTAAACAAAACAGAAAAGGTTCTATTCTTTGTGTCTCACCCTTTCTCACTCATTTCTTATCCCCTCTAAGATAAGAAAAGAGAGAGAGAGAGAGAAAAAAACAACAAGAAAATCAGAGCTAACGGACAAAGTGTAGCAAAAAAGAAACGCTCGTAAGATTGATAAAGCATTTTACTCTGCCAATTGGCTGACCATAAAACGGCGTCTGAGACAACATTTTTGGTTGTTTTGTCCGCGCACCCCCCCTCCCCTCACAAAAGGGGTACTCAACAATGATGTCCTGGTGTTTTTTGAGTTCGGCCCCCCCTCCGTTATTCGCACAAATTAGTTTAACATATCCTTAGGAGTATGCGGAAGAAATAAAGAAGCCACCATAAAAAAGTAGTCAAAAAGTAAAAAGAATATATATCTGTAAAAGGGGAATCTAGGCCCAGTGTTGGTGCTCTGTTGCGGCGGTAGGGACCACTAAGGTCTATATAAAAGCATCCAAAGAGCACCATGTGATGGGACCTTTAAACCAAAGTTTGACAGGGGCTCTCTGTAATTTCCTAGGATATCATACAAGTTGTTGTGTGTACGTTTTTGTAACGATTTCATACAAACTCGTTCATGAGAATGGAAGTACAATGGGAGATCCACTCGGCCGCTAAGATCAGCAGATTTCACTTTGTGAGAAAGGAGGAGGGAAGAAAAGATGAGAAGAGAAGAGTGTTGTTGTTTGTGACTAGCTGTTGTCTCCATGGTTTCTGTCCTGTGTCGTGAGCAATGTGCAGCTTGAGTCTGCGTGTAGGCGTCACCGCCAGCGACCCCCGACACGCTGCAGCTCACAATGACACCACTGTCAACAGGACGTAAACAACCCAGCACAGCAGGAACACCATCACTTCTCTCCATGTCACCCAACAGGAAATAGTGGGGGGTTGCATGCTTTTAGGCAGGCCAGAGCCCTATATATATATATATATAT
>NC_045733.1:23251246-23252161 GCF_008692095.1 Etheostoma spectabile | reverse complement strand
ATATATATATATATATATGATGAGGAAAGAAACTTGGGCTTCACACACCCAAAAATTGTAATTCTGTGTCAATGTCAGAATTTAGCACCGATGTCTCGCCTTTGCCTTTCTAGAGTTGTCAGTAGTCATTCAGTTTGATGTAAACCACATTCTACCTCTTCCTGACATTATATGCGTATGATATCCTATGAAATTAGGCATCTCTGGCAAGTCACTTGAAGACAGGCGGTCACATGCGTTTTTAACACAATTAGCGCGTCTTTACAGTTAAATTTAACCAGGTACAGGGCAATGGGAAATGCTGGTTGTTCCAGGGGCCTTTGCTAGTTGAGTTTAGCCCCCCCAAAAAAAGGGGCTTTCAGTCGGGGAACAGAGAACCGCGAGGCGTCGGTCTTTTCCGCTGCCGGTACAGTTAGTTACAGTTAAGTTTAGCTGACAAAAAGTTAGGTTTAGGCACCAAGATGAGTAGTTAATAGAGCCCGACCGATGAAGGATTTTGAAGGCTGAAATCAATACAAATATTTGGTAATTTAAAAATCCAATATCCTAATACAGTGGCTCCCAAACTTTTTCAGCTCAAGACCCAAAAGAGAAATTTGGTGTCTCCCCGGGACCCAAATTTACAAAAATACACCATGAATCATTGTAACATCTACGTTTTTAAACTGTGGACAAAAGACCGAACAAACCATGAATTTAAATGTATATCAGAGCTGCTAACTTTCCCCCAAACGCTGGAGTGAGATTGTGGGGGGGGCCTACAAGCAATGTCTTGCTCTTCAGCATCATTATGGTTTAAATTGGGATTTGTTATATGTGGGGGGATGGGGCTCTCCCTAGGGACAAACATAATGAATCACATGAAGAGACAGTAGCATAATATAACAGTAGCAACAGCTGAGAAGATCTGGGTCT
>NC_045733.1:23249381-23251221 GCF_008692095.1 Etheostoma spectabile | reverse complement strand
GTGGTGAACAGGTTTTGGGGTCCTGGTGTGGGACCAGGTCCAGGGGTCCCTGGTGTGGGACCAGGGACCCAAAGTTAATTAACTGGTGAGGATAAACTAAGACACTGAAATTGTAAAGAAGGAGAACCGCTGAGTTACATAATTATATCTTCTCTTGTGCCAAGGTTCAGTAATGTCTGGCCCTCGTCCTGTGCCCCCCAACCCCCCCACACACACAACAACCACACTTACTGTATTTACTTTTGGTAAAATAAAGACTATTTGTTAATTTATGAAACATTGACTGAATTATTACAGTTACATTTAGAGATGCACGAGGTTAGAGAAGCACAATAGTGGCCAACGTTGCGTCTTGTGTGTGTATGTGTATATATATATAATAGATATATATATATATATATAGTATAATAGATATATATATATATATATAGTCTAGTAGTATAGCTCAAATGTGTGTCATCAGTTCTGCTCATGTTTACAACTTTGTGCACATTCAAAAATATAAACTCTACCATCTCTGTTGTCCGAGATTTGGGGAGTTGTATTAATATCTGCTGTGCATGTTATTGCTCCGCTGATATGGTAGTGTCTCCCTCAGACCGTCTGACAGAAACACGAGGGCCCATTGGGTCTGACAGGTTTTAGGAGCTGTAAGCTGCTCTTCATCGGCGATCCATGTCATGGAGCAACGTGTCATGCCCCCCACAGCAGAGCGGGTTCCACTAAAATAAACGAAGCTGCTACGCTTACCAGCCGCCTGTCACCTCTATCTTTACAGAGAGAGTGACACGAAGCGTCCGGAGGTCGTGAGACTCAGGCTCATACCTGGAGCGCCGGACGGGTCTGTGAGACTCAGAGCTAATACTGGAGCGCGGAAGGGTCCTGTGATACTCCGAGCTCATACTGGAGCGCCGGAGGGTCTGTGAGACTCAGAGATTCATACCTGAAGCCGGGGAATGCACGGGCTGACTCGTGAAAAATAGTTTTCAGTTTGCGACAATTCGCAAATTCCGAAGAAAGGGAGGCTCTTGAAACCCCGTCACAGTCTCTGAGAAAGCACAACTAGGCGATCACGAGCGGCTCCACAGGTAGATCTATAGAAAACTCATCTTTCAGAAATTTGACCGACGGGGGACACTTCAGCGTTGAGACATCGAGGGTGTGGCGTGTGCGCGTGTGAACCAGTCAAATGCGTGTGTCTCCCGGCCAATGCGTGACCGTTGGCAGCCCGGTCTATAGAGTTATTTATTCCATTATAAAGTAAACAAAACAGAAAAGGTTCCTATTCTTTGTGTCTCACCCTTTCTCACTCATTTCTTATCCCCTCTAAGATAAGAAAAGAGAGAGAGAGAGAGAAAAAAACAACAAGAAAGATCAGAGCTAACGGACAAAGTGTAGCAAAAAAGAAACGCTCGTAAGATTGATAAAGCATTTTACTCTGCCAATTGCTGACCAATAAACGGCCGCTTCTGAGACTACATTTTTGGTTGTTTTGTCCGCGCACCCCCCCTCCCCTCACAAAAGGGGTACTCAACAATGATGTCCTGGTGTTTTTTGAGTTCGGCCCCCCCTCCGTTATTCGCACAAATTAGTTTAACATATCCTTAGGAGTATGCGGAAGAAATAAAGAAGCCACCATAAAAAAGTAGTCAAAAAGTAAAAAGAATATATATCTGTAAAAGGGGAATCTAGGCCCAGTGTTGGTGCTCTGTTGCGGCGGCAATTCGAAAATTCCGAAGACAGGGAGCGCTCTTGAACCCCGTCACAGTCTCTGAAAAGCACAACTAGTCGATCACGAGCGGCTCCACAGGTAGATCTATAGATAAACTCATCTTTCAGA
>NC_045733.1:23249041-23249219 GCF_008692095.1 Etheostoma spectabile | reverse complement strand
CTCTATTCTCCTTTCTGTGTCTCACCCTTTTCTCAACTCATTTTCTTATCCCCTCCTAAGATAAGAAAAGAGAGAGAGAGAGAGAGAAAAAAAACCGAAAGCATCAGAGCTGAACGGACAAGTGTAGCAAAAAAGAACGCTCGTAAGATTGATAAGCATTTTACTCTGCCAATTGGCG
>NC_045733.1:23248732-23248990 GCF_008692095.1 Etheostoma spectabile | reverse complement strand
GAAACATTGTCCTAATATATAGGCTGATATATATATTCAAAAGAAGAAGTGCTTAAACAGATTTCCCTAACATTACTTATTGTAGTTATTTATGAGTCCTCATTAAAATAATAAGGCAGTTTAAAAATAAACTTGTTTCACAACAGATCAGAGGAACATCAAATTGTATTAAAGGGCCCATATTCTGCTCATTTTCAAGTTCATAATTGAATTTTGAGGTTGAACCAGAATAGGTTTCCATGGTTTCATTTTCAAAAA
>NC_045733.1:23247215-23248685 GCF_008692095.1 Etheostoma spectabile | reverse complement strand
CCCTGTGTGTTTAGGTCTCTGTTTTATCTCCAGAGTGAGACATCTCACTTCTATTCTAAGCTTTTCCTCCAACTTTGGTCAGTCCCAGGCAGGATCAGCTGGGAGACTTCTTCTAGACCAGGGACACTTGTGAAATACCTGCAGAACAGGGACAGGAACTAGTTATTTTGGAGCGTCCTCTGGTGGACAGACTATGCAACGCCATCACTAACAGGGACGTTGTAGAGCGTCTCTGTGAGAACAGACTATGCATACAGGCCCTCACTAACCTAAAAGGGGACGTTGTAGAGCGTCCGCTTTCTGGTGGACAACTATGCAACGTCCCCATCACTAACATAGGCTTTTGTAGAAGACGCGTCAGGGGGGATGGAGGGAAAGGAAGGGAAAAAAAGGGAAAGAAAAAAAAAGGGAGGACAGAAAGGGGGGGAACGGAGGGGAAAGGAGGGGGGGGGATAAAAAAAAAAAGAAGGGTAAGTGAATAAGGAGAAGAAGAAAAGGGGAAAGAGGTGGTGGAGAAAAAAAAGGAAGGAAGGAAAAGAAAGAATGGCAAAAAAAAAAAAGTGGAAAAGGAGAAAAAGAAAGGAAAAGAGGGAAGAAGGGGGGTACTGAAAGCCTCGATAGAATGTAGAGCAGACTATTCACGCCATCACTAACGGGGGTAGTTTGTAGAGCGTCCTCTGGTGGACAGACTGAAGGGTGTTTTGTCCATTTTTATTTTTACACATTCATTTATCGGCCCATTATAAACGAGGATACCGATAGTTTGGAAAATGCCTGGTATCCGCAGATAATACAGGTTTTTATTTTATTTCTTAAACATTCATTTATCGGCTGTTATAAATGCCGATACGATACTGATATCAGCCGACAATATGTCTACTATTTAAGATGAGAAAAAGATTGTGGTTTGGATTAAAATACTCCCGGGACACAAACACTGGGTGATAATATTTCCCCCGGGATGTGAATTCTGCACCCTGGGTCGAAAGCTCTGTGTTTAATGACCCAAACACCCCCCCCTTTAGGGTGGGTGGCCCCCCCTGCACCCACTGTACAGCAGAGTGGAATGGACGTCTGCTCTGCTAATTATGACTGCGCGGTCTCTGCAGCTCCGTGACCCGAGGGCCAGGAAGCCGTGCTCCTAATTGGTCAGCTTACATAACTTTGGGCCGACCAATGACAAACAGGGAAAAATGTCCTGGTGTGATATAACTTCCGCTGTGTGAGCAGCAGAAGGATTTGGGGAGAAAAAGGAAAGGAAAAAGAAACCAAAGAGGAGAATGAATGTGTAGAACGGAGGAAGGGGACAGTTGGAATGAGGACCCGTCTTCACTCGCTCATGTCTGAGGACGTCCGATCGATGGTTATCTGATTGGTGGAGCGGCGAATGAGGAGAGGAGAGAAAACGCTGTCACTTCCACTGAATAAACAGACATAACAGAGACAGAGAGACAAACAGAGGGACAGAGA